>NC_060960.1:9880118-9887618 GCF_910589235.1 Vespa crabro | reverse complement strand
AATGACCTAGGACAACGCTTGCGCTTCCGTTCGTGCAGAAAGGGAATTTCTTTCTTTTTCGAGGGTTGACCTCGAATCAGTCGAACTTTCGATTTGGCTTTTTCTAATTTTCTTTTTCTTTTTTTTCTTTTTTTTTTTGTTTTTTCCTTTTTAAATCCTTTTCTCGATAATTATTTTCTTCATTTGTTTCCTTCTTGTTGTTCCTTTTTCGACAAAGTTAAGAGAAAAAAAAGAATATATATATATATATATATATGTATGTATGTGTGTGTATATATATATATATGTATATTTATATATTGAATTCTTTCGATAGAATTCATTGACTCGATTCTCGAAGAATAAGACTGAGAAGATCGAACGAAAAAGTATTGAAATTGATCGATCATTTTTTTTTGTTTCCCTTTACTTTATATAAACTTTGTGAAATTTGAAATAGAAGAATTTGGCTCGTGGTGAATATTGACTCGATTTCGTAAGTTCGTCTTTAACGTTCTCACGTGTGATAGGGAAAGAGAGAAGAGAAAAGTAAAAAAAAAAGAAAGAATAAGGAAAGTGTATTCGGAAATATGACGGAAGTAATGGAATATTGGAAAAGAGTGGGGGAAATAAGTGCCGTGCGTTTCCGTGGCTAATCGTTGGGATAGTCTAGGATGATACATTGTTAAAGACACGGTGACTCGGTGATCCGCCGAGGGAAAACTTGTGAAGATTAGATAGAAGAAATAAAAAAGAAAGAAGAGGAAGAAGAAGAAAAAGGAAGAAGAAGAGGGAGGAGAAGAAGAAATAAGAAGGAAAAAAAGGAAGAAGAAAGGAAAGTGTAGGAACGTGCTGTTTCTCTTTTGCTTTTTATTTTTATTTTTTTTTTTCTCTCTCTCTCTTCTCCCGCTAAATTTGAACAAAAGTTCTTTTTTTTTTTCCTCTCGATAAATATGTTTTTCCTTTTATTTATATCATTGCTGTTGTTGGTGTTTTTATTCGAAGAAAATTAAGACGATAACATACGTCTTTACTTCGAACAGGAGAGTGCTTTAGGCTACCATCAAGAAGAAATTCTCGACCGATTGGATCGCGCCTCACGATTGCATTTCGCATTTCTTTATCGGGTATGTATACGCATATATATATATATATATATATATATATATATATATATAAACAAATATATGATATAAGCATAAATATAATGTTCTCAATTATATTCAATCGTGGCTTGTTCTATCTTGACATAACAGAATTAATTTAGTTATATCTTAGAATTGGGCAGAACGTCAAGGAGTATTATGATTTCATAATGTTTTAACATAATAACGAATATTTGTTGGTGCCAATAAACCTGGGGTAATGGTTAATTAGCCAATGACGTGCGGGCCGGCGTATATACGCGTTAATCTTTAGAAATGTTTCTTTTTTTTTTTTCTTATTTTCTTTTCATTTTATTCGTCTTCGTACTTGTTAATCTAATAATAGTAAGTGACTTTATTATTCCATCATTTATCCACTCTCTTCTGCATCCTATATATTTACATCGAAATACACGTGATGATTTTTGCGCTAATTGAATCACTCGAATACGTACAAGGTTTCACGTGAAAGAAAGACACACACAGAGAGAGAGAGAGACAGAGAGAGAGAGAGAAAAGAGGCAGACGCGTGTTAACGCTTGCCAAAAATGTTCACGGCGCATTAAACGTCCTAAGAAACGGAGCAGCGCGAATTTCCTGTATTGCAGAAGCGACGCCTCGTCAAACGACGAGGATGAAAAAAGAGAAGGGAGACGAAGAGGACGAGGTAAAAGATGAAGAAGACGAACTTCTCGAGATATCTGGGCAATTCGTAAAAGCGGATCTTACTCGCCTTTCGTCACGAGTCGTCTCTGTGAGTTCGCTTCTAATCGTACGAGCTCGGTAAGCGTTCGAGTTAATGACAGGCCGGAAGCGACGTTTAATTAAAGTACGCACTTCCGGTAGAAACGTTTTCACGAGAGCGTGTTATTTAGTCAAGCCCACGTTGCACAATTTCAAATTGGCCACGAAGAAAGGAACGATAAATTACGGGGCGAGGGGGGATAAAAGAGAAAAATATATATATATATGTATATGTATAAAATGTATGCATATTATCTATACACACCTATTAACATATGTCCTATGTAATTTTTTACACATTTCTTTTGTCCCTAATTTTCTTTCTCTCTCTCTCTCTCTCTCTCTCTCTCTCTCTTTTTCTTTCTTTTCTTTCTTTTCCTTTTAACGATGGACAAGAAGGAATAAATTACGAGCAGAGTACGGTTTTACCGACAAATGTCGTTATCGATTAAAAACCGCAGAGTAAGAGAGAGAGAGAGAGAGAGAGAGAGAGAGAGAGAGAGAGAGAGAGAGAGAGAGAACAAAATAGCATATTGCCGGTATGACGACGTTCGTAATTAGACGGATAACGTATTTCCATGTAGCATCTGTCGTCATTTGTCGTACGTATTGCATACACGGGCATGAGGATATTTTGACTATTATTGCGTAAAAAAAGGAAAAAAATTATAGAAAGAGAGAGAGAAAGAGAGAGAGAGAGCTAGAGAGGAAGATGAAGAAATAATTGTGAACGACGAGCGAGAAAATGGCGCGATAGAATGACGGAGCTCGTATCCAGATATATAATTATTCCGAATTCGTCGTACGATACGTACGAGGTAAGAATTAAGATCAATTGGAAAGGCCGAAAGTCGATCGAAAGCTAATCGAATGGTAACCATGATTACATGTCGCAATTAAGAGCCTAACAACGATGGACTTTAATCGCGTATCTTTGCCTCGCCTCACCTCGTCTTGCGTCGCGTCGCGTCGCGTCGCGTCGCTTTGAGTCGCGTAGCGTCGCGTTCTGGCAGTTAATCGCGATCGCTTTCGTGCCGCATGCGATGCGCTCGCCCATAATGATGCGTCGCCTCGAGGGAGCAACGGTGATTCGTTTTTCCGAGTTTTATTTTATTAAGAAAGACACTCGACTCTACCCTAGGTAGATATAGAGAGAGAGAGAGAGAGGGTTATATAGCGTTAAGGAGTAAACGATCCGCTTCTAGAGTCACGAGTTCCGGTCTACTCGAAACGTGATCCCAACATGGCAAAAAGCATTCTTAGACCGCGCTAGACTTCTTCGCGAGACCGAAAGTCACGAGTTTCTGTGTAAGAGTGAATGAGAGAGAGAAAGAGAGAAGGAGAGAGAAAGAGAGGAAGAAAGCGATCGTAGTCGTGGATCATAACGTGGAAGGCGAACGCCGTCACGGCTCCTTTCGGTGTAAATGATTTTACTGCCGAAGCCTTGTCGAGAGAATTAACGAGCCGCGATTATTCCATTTGCTTTCTCTCTTTCTCTCTCTCTCTCTCTCTCTCTCTCTCTCTTTCTCTCTTTCTCTCGTCAACTTTTTCTTCTTCTTCTTCTTCTTCTTATTTTTCATTTTTAACTTTACCCATGGGAAAGTTCCGCCCTTCGATGATTTTAGTTCTACGATCGATATTATAAATACTTCATCTTTAATCTCTCTCTCTCTCTCTCTCTCTCTCTATCTCTTTCTTTTTCTTTTGTTTTTGTTGTTGTTGTTGTTGTTATTGTTCTTTCTCTTCTTCTTTTTTTTTTTTCCTTTCGCATTTTAATACCCACGAAACGATCTCACGTTCATCGTTTATTTCATACTTCGTATTCGTATTATAATATAATAGAAGAGTAAAAAAGAATAGGTAAGAATATAAGTAAATTAAGATCGTTCGTCGTCTTCGATCGATCCATGCCCGATGTACGTCGTCATTATCACGTTCGGCCATCGTTCGTTCATATCCCAGAGATAAACTATGATTAAACGACTCTGACGGACAGCTCGGTTCTACAGTTAAAAATAAGAATATTGCGTGTACATTTGATCGTTCTGGCACGCGATCATCTTACACAGTTTAATGTAAATACTCGCCGTTATAACTTAAGATTCGAGTTTTATGAAAATTAATCTTTAAAATCTAATAAAAATCATTTATTATCACCAATCTTATATCCGATTTTCTTACGATCGATCATAAATCAATGCAAAAGATACATACATACTTACATACTTACGATTTATATTCGTGACTATATAAAAAGTCGTATAATCGTCTTCTTCCTCTTTGCTGTCGCCGTCGTCGTCATTGTTGTTATTGTTGTTGTTGTTGATGTTGTTGTTGTTGTTGGATTTGAAGAAAAAAAAAAAGAAAAAAGAAAATTGCACCTTCCTCAACGCCACCCACCTATTCCCAAGTGCGGGAGATTTGAAACTTTTCGTTTGGCAACAAGTGTTCCTTCGTGTTACACGACAGGCACGGCTTAAGTTTCAGCCACGGATGTATACCGAATTTCCGCGACACCTGTTGCGAAACATTTCGAATTTGCCAGCAGCGAACCGAGCGCGCACTCCCCCGCTCTCTCTCTCTCTCTCTCTCTCTCTCTAAAGCTTCTCCCTTCGAAGCTTAATTTCGTTCAATATTATTGCTATTATTATGATTTCCTTCGCATCGTTCCACTCGGCTCGACGTCTATTTTTAAATATTATTACGGCGCCTCTATCTCTCTCTATCTCTCTTTCGTTTCTTCACTCGGTTCTTTCGCTCGTCTGATCTCTCTCTCTCTCTCTCTCTCTCCCTCTCCCTCACTCGTATTTCTAGCTCTCTTTATCCGTGATTTTCATACGCGACGAAAGGAGCATGCTTTATCGCGCTCGATCGCGGCTGCGAGAGAGCATAGAGTGGAGAGGAAAGGGGATTGGCGAGGGATGGTAAAGGAAATGAAAATAAATCCCATCGATATCGTTTCTTTTTACTCGCAAATTACGACATCAATGTCGATCCGAGAAATAAATTTTCTTTCGTTGATATTTAATGAGGAATAATAATATTTTTACGAAAAGAATAATGACTATATTCCTTCCTTTCACGTTGCATCGATGAATTTTATATCGACTATGGGGGATTATAGGGATTTGGAAAAAGAGAGAGAGAGAGAGAGAAAGAGAAAGAGGGAGTATGTATATATATATGTGTGTGTGTGTGTGTGTGTGAGAGAGAGAGAGAGAGAGAGAGAAAGAGAGAGTGAGAGATAGATAGAAGAATCTTCGAGGCTTCAAGCCGAAACTATTTTCGTTTCAAACGCGTAAATCAAGAGAGCTCTTGTAAACCAGGACTCGGATATTCTATTCCATGTTCTCTCGATGGTCCGACCGTGTTTGAGAAACGACGTTACGTTGTTTAACGAATTGAAAATCATTAGAATACGTCGATGGACAGATAGATGGATGTGATATATGCGGATACCTGTGTATTGCTTTTCTTTTTCTTCTTCTTCCTCTTCTTCCTCTTCTTCTTCTCTCTCTCTCTCTCTCTCTCTTTTTTCTTTCCCCTTTTTTTTTTCGGAAGGAAAATTCGAAATTGTCTTTTTATTTTGATACGCGCACGATACGCATGGATATTCGATGTCCAACGATTCGAACGTCCTTCGAACGTAGAGGCAGCTAGTGACGTAAATTTATGACTAACGAAGTATCTTATTCACAATACGGCGTAATCGTCTCCTTGCCAATTAACACCGTAGCGAACCGGCCGGCTTCATTACGCCACCTTCGAATTACCCATGCTAGTCGGTGCAAAGGAGACGGACGGTATAATGAAAGAAAAAAAGAGAGAGAGAGAGAGAGAGAGATAAATAGAAAGGTGAAGCCATCTGTATATACCGTAACTAATTCTTTTTCTGAAATCCCTCGAAGACATTCTCACGAAGCACAAAAATCACGAATGAATTCGACCTTGCTCTAAAAAAAAAAAAGAAAAAAAAAAAATACCAAAAACAAAAAAAAAGAGAAGATCAAAAAAAAAGATCACTTTTGAAATATACTCATCTGTCTGTCTCGAATATATATCTCTTTTCGTTCTTCAAAAAAATTCAATATATCCGTGTGAAAATGATACGTGTATTAATGTATTTACACGCGTTCGACTATGTGTTTTCGAACGTCCGTTTATTAATTTATGCGATTAATTCATTTTTTTTCCTTTCTTCTTCTTCTTCTTCTTCTTCTTCTTCTTCTTCTTCTTCTTTTTGCTTTCTTGTTTTCGTCTTTTTCCACAGACACGTTTCGCGCAGGCGAAACAGGTTTGTTTATTAAATACTTATGTAAGTTCATCTTGTATATATATATAATATGATACTTTTGCAATTTGTTGTAATTTTATTTTCGATTGGCCCGAAAAATAATAAGAAAATTGTTGTATTAAACGTCCGACGATATTACGACTCGATAAAAACGCGAACGTGTTTCAGTCTCTCTTTCACAATAATTGACCTGTGGCGGTGCTTCGTACAGTAATTATCGCGGCACTAAAGTCTCCTGGCACGCACTTTTAACCCATTCGCACCGGCACACATTATTTCTCTTTCTAACTTGTTTAGATTGCTACACGTATGTGTTTAACTCTCTATATATATCTCTTTCTCTCCTTCTATATATATATATATATATATATATATATATATATATATATATATATCTTTCTCTCTCTCTCTCTTTCTTTCTCTATCTGTCCGTCTTTCTTGTTTCTCAAATTGATCCGAAAGAGTCTTCTTACATGCCAATCAATAAGTATTTTCTTCACTTGAGTCTTTCAAAATTTTCGTTAATTAATATTTTAAAAGCAAATGAACGTTGGGTTTTTTTAATTGTATATATATATATATATGTATAGATATATATATAAAAGAAAGAAAAGAAAAAATGGTTGTATTAAAGAAAGTCGATCGTAGGAGGGTATAGAGGCTATAAAAAAAAATTGTTCGAAACGATCGATTAGAAGGTCGATCATAGTGTCGAAAGGAACGAAGAAGCTCTTCTTCCATGTAGTGGGGTGGGGGGTGAGAGCTCTTCTTAGGCGATTTGTTTCGAATTTTTTTTCCCTTCCTGCTTCCTTTTTTTTACTCATTTCTTTTTTCCTCTTTTACTTTTCTTTCTTACCCTTGCCATTTTTTTTTTGTTCCTTTTTCCTTTTTTTTTCTCATCTCGAGTAATTTCACGAGACTTAAAAGAAAGAGAACATTGACTCTTGAGCTCTTCGAGCCGACAAGAAACATTTTCTCTCTCTCTTTCTCTCTCTCTCTCTCTCTCTCTTTCTCTTTCATTCTCGTTTCACAGGAAAGTATATATCCCGTAGGATGTTACTACTGAAACTGTAATTATAGCGGCAGTAAAGTTACCAGTACGCATTGCAATCTTCGAAACATTCGTAAAACACGGCCTTCTCTAAAGTAAGAGACACGAGCCAAGAGAAGGGAAAAGGGTTAAGGAGTATGTGGTGGCGGTGGTAGGATGGGGTGGGGTGGGGTGGATGAAAAGAAGAAGAATATGAAGAAGAAAAGGAAAAAGAAGAAGGAAAAGGAGGAGGAGGAGGAGGAGGCGGCAAGCATCGATCCTCCTACGGTCCTCAGGAAGAGGATAGT
>NC_060960.1:9872618-9875118 GCF_910589235.1 Vespa crabro | reverse complement strand
GGGAGTAGAGCGGTGATGGTAGCGAGAGGGGAAGCTGATTGTATTTTTCCGAATCAATATCATTAATGTGATGCAGCAGAGGGTGCTCGATGAAGCCGCGATCGCGCCTTGGAAAAATTCCAAGCTCCGACCTTAATCGAACGACGATACTTTCTCTCTCTCTCTCGCTCTCTCTCTCTCTCTCTCTCTCTTTTTCTCTTTCTTTCTCTCATTCTTTCACCTACTCTTTGTCCCCCTCCTCTTCTTTTTCTCGAGCCTTTTTCTTCCGATTCCAAGGATTGTTTCCGCTTTTACGAGCTCCCGATACTCGCATCATCTCGAAGACGCTTAACATTTTCATGCGTACGTTTCCTAAACTCACCCCCGTCCACCCCAAGATCGGAAAATCGAATTGTTTCTCTCTCTCTCTCTCTCTCTTTGTATATATCTTTTTTTTTGTTTTGTTTTGTTTTTTCATCAGAGCATTCCTCCTTCGCGCAATGTCGTACAACGTAACGCAACGTAAAAGCATTGAGGAATGATTATCCGTTTGTTTAGTTTTAAAATAAAATTTAAGAAATATTTAAGTGGGGAAAATGGAATTGTTCCCGATCTACGATTAATTAATATTAAAAGAATCTACAGACGTATTGCGCGCAAGAAATATATACATATATATTGATTTATGCTTCGACATCGGGATCGGTAAGAATTTTATTTTTCTCTTCCTCCCTTCTCTATCATTCATCCTCATTGATATCAATGAAAAATTTCGAATTCGAATTCGTTCTTATGTCAAACGCGTTATAAAAATCGATTGAGAAATTAGGACAATACGAGGAACGTGATACGAACGAACGAACGAAAAATAGATTGGTTCGATCTCGAACGAAGGTTTTAGGATTTTTTTAGAAAGGGTCCATTTATATTTCGTTTAGCTCGTTAGCCCGACTTCGTGATTAGATTATAAACATTAGAACTGGCCGGTATATTCGATATCTCGCGTTCTCGTCACGATTTATCGACTGCGGAGGTGCGAGGACGTTTCTTAGGTATGTAATTCATGAAAAGAATATTCAATGGAAATGGCCGGCCATTGGCAATGGATATGCTCGACGTGCACCACATTGCAATTTACACCGATCTAATCGCGGCTAAAGTTCAGGGCCGTACACACATAAGAACACTCTTCTTCTATTTATCTCTCTCTCTCTCTCTCTCTCTCTCTCATGTTTTTTCTGTCTACGTGCGTATAACATAAACTTCTCCTTCTTCTTCTTCTTCTTATTTTTCTTTTTCTTCTTCTACTCGTGAGATATCATTAATCAATGAAAACCAAGATCAATGAAAGATTTTTCATCGATGTTTGAACGCATGTGTGCACGAGACACTCGAGGCGATTTATGATGTCGCGATGATTAAAGTTCAGGGATATGCGATCCAAAGGATTTGCCTCGACAACTTGAACACCATTAAACATTAAACGGTTATTTCAATGAGAGAAACAATTTTCTACGGTTACACCTGCTGGGGATTCAATTTTTATCTTTTCTATTTGTTCTTCTTCTTCTTCTTCTTCTTCTTATCGTACAATAAATAATTCGAAAAACATACATAAATTTTATTCGTTATTAATTTTATATTATTCATCGTCTCGATAAAATAATAATTATTTGTTATTAATGTTCATTAATAACGAATATCTACAGATTATTCATTGATACGTAACATATATATACATGCACATACACACATATGTATATATATATATATATATTTCGTTGTCGAAAAATACTCAAAGAACATTATTTATATTTACGTTACGATAGGACACGCGTACGTAAACGTTCTTACTGTTTTCGTACATACGCGAACGCGTATACAAATATTTGGTACAGTTCAATAAGGCTCAGTTCTCTTGCCGACCTTCGAGGAACCGAACGTGTCTATGAGAATTCGTCGATCGACACGGTATCAAAATTATATTAATTGGCTTTTAAATAATTAAAATCTTCACGTTCTTTTTTCGTAAAAAGATCCTTTTATACGAACAGATCAATCAAGACAGTAGAGTAACATATCATAGATTTTAATTAACAAAAGCGTGCTTCAACGAAGATAAATAGGTAGACATAGACACACATACACACACACACACACATATACACACACACACACATACATATATATATATATCAAGACGCATTTGGTCACGAAATTCGTGACATGGCGAGGTTAAAGTCCGATATCAGGACGTAGTCACACCTAAAACTAACGAAAGGAGTAAGTAAGTAAGAAAGTAAGTAAGAAAGTAAGTAAGTAAGGAAGGAAGGAAGGAAGGAAGGAAGGAAGGAAGGAAGGAACGCTTTAAAAAAGGCCACGGTTGGTTATAAAGACGAGCGAGTTGAATTATTAGCGTCGACGTAATGAAATTTTCTTGGGATTACAAGCCATCCCATAGCTAGGTGGGCTAGGCTAGGCTAGGCTAGGCTAGGCTAGGCTACGGTACCTAGCTAGCTAG
>NC_060960.1:9855118-9862618 GCF_910589235.1 Vespa crabro | reverse complement strand
TCCATTTTAGAATGGATTGAGGAAAAAAGGAAAAAAGCGAGAAAGCAAAAAAAGGAGAGAGAGAGAGAGAGAGAGAGAGAGAGAGAGAGAGAGAGAAATGTAGAAAAAGAAAAAAGGAACGATCAATATATCCAAAATCGAATGTTTATTCAAATTTGGCGGATCAAAGACGTCGTGGGCGCGCAATAGTTTGATTTATACGAGGCTACAACAACGTTGAGGACAAAGTCAACAGAACGGAAAGACTTCCGTCTCTACTTTGTATGCACTTTGTCGCTTAGTAGTCGTAAACTCTGAGGAGAGATAGATAGACAGACAGATAGATAGAGAGAGAGAGAGAGATAAAGATAGAGAGAATAGTACGAGTCATAAAGCACCGCTTACTTTTCTTCCCGTCTCACGATCGCATGACGAAACGGGAATGCCAGGAGAGAGCAAGAGCTACGCAAGCGCGCCCACTTCGATCATTTTAACGATCTACAATCGATTCGCGTTAGTCCGGTTAGCTCTTTAGCTTGCTTTATATCGCGATAATTATGATAAAACTGCCGTCGGCCGAGCGAAGTTAATTATTCAGTCGCGTTCGCTTATTCTATGGGAAGAGAGAGAGAGAGAGAAAGAGAGAGAGAGAGAGAGAGAGAGAGAAAATATATATATTAAAAATAATATTGATCATTATCAAAGATAATCGATTAACTATCGTTCGTGAAGCAATCGCGATTGGTCATTTGTAATTGTTATATTTCTTCTTCCTTTTTTTTCTTTTTTTTTTTCTTCCCCCACCCACCCATCCGCCCCCCCCTGCACCCTCAACCCTCTATCGATCGCAATCAAATCACGAATTTTATGAGAATGTAATTGTGAATCGATTGGAGTATTTCTTTTTCCATTTCTTTCTTTTCTTTTTTTTTTTTTTTGTTGTTGTTGTTGTTGTACAAAGTAAAAAATCGATTCGTACCAATTGAAAAAAATGTTGGGAAATCGAAAGGAAAAAAAGGGAGGAGAAAAAAAAAGGGATGATAACGTTTGTCCGATATCGTTAGAGCGAAGTAACAAACAGACGTAATCCTTATTAGTCGTTCTAATGTCGCATTAAAATGTAATAAAAAGAAAAATCGTATATGTTGGTATAGAATAAATTATATAACAAGCAATGTTGCTGTTCGAACAAGGAGGCCCGACTCGAGAGGTTATTGCAAACGACGTTTTTAAGGCTTGCGTTCGTTCGTTCGTTCGTTCGTTCGTCCATTCCATCCTCGTTACGTGAGGATCGATAATACATAACAATGTTGAATTCTCGGATAATAATGGAAGAATAGGAAGGATAGGATGGAATCACTACGATATATATATATATATATATATATATATATATATATATATATATATATAGAGAGAGAGAGAGAGAGAGATGGAACGGAATAAACGATATAAATTTTCTTATACTATTTTAAACGATTAGGAATCGTTAAATTTTATATGTATATCTAGTTACGTGGGTATAATCAATTTTGATACTTAACAACATTGTCGAAGAGAAAGAGGAAGAAAGAAAGAAGAAGAAGAAGAAGAAGAAGAAGAAGATAAAGAAGAAGAAGAAGAAAAAGGTGGAGGAGGAGGAGGAGGAGGAGGAGGAGAAAGAGTAGGAGGATAAAGGGAGGAGAGAGATGGGACGAATAAAAGAAGAAAAAGAAAATAGTAAGAAGGGAGAAGAAAGGAGAAATAAAATAAAAACGAAAGAAAGCCGGGGTGTACGTCATTATGCAAAGAGATTTACGCGCACATGCTCGCGCGTGCACGCACGCCAACGAGAGAACTCTGGAGAGAGAGAGAGAGAGAGAGAGAGAGAGAGAGAGAGAGAGATAGGGAGATAGAGAGAGAGAAAGAGAGAGATACAAGCACGTCCTTTTGCGAGTTTACGACGTTTGGTAAAATCGAAAGCGCTTCGAACCTGGGAGAGATCGGTAACGATCGTTGTCCAGGAGGTGATCCTCCGCTTGAATCCGCTCGCGGAGGGTCGCTGCGGGCGGTCTCGCGATCGAGAGGACGGAACTCTTCGAAAGAAAGAAAGAAAGAGAGAGAGAGAGAGAGACCACGAGAGACTACGAGAGAGAGCCAGAGAGAGGACGAGAAAGAGAAAGAGAGAGAGAAAGAGAGAGAGAGATCCTTTACGGATCGACTACCAGAACGATGAAATCGGTGACGGAGAAAGGGGCGGACGTAGGCGGTCATTTGTTGCTGTTTATTAATTCGAGGCGAGGCGAGATACGTCCACTTTGTGCGCTTCGGTTGCTCGTTTCGCCCACGCATAAATTTCTCCGTGTGTTTCTCTTTGGTCTCTGTGGTAAGCTCGATCTGTTTGTACGTCTCTCTCGTATGTATATATATGTGTGTGTGTGTGTGTGTGTGTGTGTATGTGCGTGTGTTTGTGTATATATATGTGCCGTGTGTATATATAATTTGTGAGCGTGTATGTGTAAGCGTGAGCAAGCGCGTATTTGTGTGTCAACCTTCGGACACGCAGAGGACAATGGCGTATGACGACGACGACGACGATAATGCCGGAATCTTGAATGAAATACGTCCTCTATCTAAAAGAAAGAAAAATAAAAAAAAAAAAGAAAGAGAGAGAGAGAGAGAGAGAGAGAAAGCTTTCGAATTCCAATATAAAGTTTTCGGAAGCGATCGAAACTATAAGAAAGAACAGGATCACGACCACGATACCTGGTCGGAGAAAACTGTAAAATTGGCCGTAAAAGCGTACGACGACGTTTTCGTTTTTCTGATTTTTCTTTTTTTTTCCTTTTTTTTTTCTCTCTCTCTCTCTCTCTCTCTTTGTTTTATTCCTTTTTTCTTTCTTCCTTTCCTCTTCTTTTTTTTTCTTTTGTTTGTTTTTTCCTTTGTTTTTGTTCCCCTATGAAAAATAACACCTACCGTCTACGCCGTTTATGATAGTAATGAATATATCAAATTCGATAATTTCATTCGGATTTTACTTCGATCGACGAACGATTTCATACGATTCCAATATTCTATCGTGGTATGAGTAAATATCTACGAGGTGTCGATATAGCTCAATACTATGATCAAATCATAAAGGATAAATCGTGATAGGGGGACATGTAATTTTAGCGATCGAGATTTTACCGTCGTATACCTTCTCTCTTTCTGTCTCTCTCTCTTTCTCTCTTTTTTTTTTACTCTAACTTTTTCGTTTCTCTTATTCACGAATTATTACAAATCAATGCGTTTATTTCTATTTCGGAGTTACGACGTGGTTTTTTTTTTTGTTTTACTCGTTCGAAGTATATAAATATCAATAGAAAAGAGAAAAAGTCAAGAGAGAGAGAGAGAGAGAGAGAGAGAGAGAGAGAGAGAGAATGAGAGGCATACATACACATAAATATACAGATAGAAAAGAAAAGAAGAAAAGGAAGATAAAATGAGAGAATGAAAGAGAAAAAGAAAGAAAGAAAGAAAGAGAGAAAGAAAGATTGTAGAATTTAGAAAGCTACTGGCAAATATGGCGGATATTATTTTTGGAGAAGTTACATACGTAACTACATATATACGTACGTACGTAATTACGTACACATACCATATATAGAACAAAAATACATATATTATATATACACATCTAAATATATACACATACAGAGCCCGGTTAAGCGAGAGAAAAGTGCCGTAGGACGAACTAATATCGATGTAATAATGCCTAAAGTTTTCTTCGAGTACTACCTACCACCCTGCCGCGACTATTCTTTTTTTTCCCATCGTTCTCTTTATACATTTACTATAAGAAGAAGAACGAAGTTACTATGATATGTATGGTACACCTATGTGTACATATCTAACTATACATATATATGATTTTTACAACTTACGTCTTAACTTAAGTCGTAACACATACTTTTATATTTTATATTTACGAACAAATCGAAATGTCCGGTTGCGTTTCAGTGGCACCTGCATCGTCGATTACGTATTCATCTCTCTCTCTCTCTCTTTTTTTCTTCTTTCTCTTTCCGTCTAACTCTGTCCGGGCTCATGGACGATAGAGAAAAGGCGACATTAAAAATAACCGTTCTATAGACTCTGCCTATTAAACCACCCACGTTTTCTCTTCCCGGTCTTGTCTTGCGATCGTGTATCTCTCTTTCTTCCTTTCTATCTATTTATCTATCTCTCTCTTTCTCTCTTTTTTTTTCTTCTTTATATCTCTCTTTTTCTCTCTCTCTCTCTCTCTCGGTCCATCTAAAAGCCATTCTAAAACCTGCTCATCCAGTAGACACTATGAACTCGTCTATCTCTTTCTTTTCCTCTTTCTCTCTCTCTCTCTCTCTCTCTCTCCTTCTATCTATCTATCTATCTATCTATCTATCTATCCATTTTATTCTCATTTTTTTTTTATGAAATCCTTCAAAATTATCAAAAATTTAAAGTGCTTGACATAGATAGACGAAAATAACGTAACGATGAAAACGAATCAAATCAAATGAAATCAAATCGAATTGAATATATTTGTTATGCAAAAAATAACAAGATCTTTGTTAGTTATAATTATCACGAATGTGGTTTGATTAAAAGAAGAAACATTTTTGGATACATTTATCGATTTCACAAAATTTCCTTTCTCTCTCTCTCTCTCTCTCTCTCTCTCTCTCTCTCTTCATTAAAAAGATAAACGTGTTAATATAGAAACGTAAATGAAAAGGAAAAAAAAGGAGTATCAGCTAATTTATTTATAAAACACGAGCGGTCGTTGTACGATCCTTGTTTTGATTAAGTCGGCTGACTTATCGTAGTTTCTCTTTTTCTTTCGCATTTGCGAAGGGTAGTTAGTAAAATAAATCTGTTAGATTTAACGAGGGAGAACGAGGATCAGACGGACGGAGGGACGAACGAACGAACGAACGGATATGTAAAACGTAAGATTTAAAAGGAGATCGTTTGAGATAATTCAAGAAGGTGCAATAGCGTAGCGCGATTTATTCGAGAAGGAGAGCCACCACAATCGACTTACAAAGAAACTAATCGAGAATGTTAAGGATAGAAAAAGAGATAGAAAAGAGAGAGAGAGAGAGAGAGAGAGAGAGAGAGTAGGATATAACCGGAGTTCAATTCATAGTTCATCTTTAACGATCTTGCTTCGTCAGGGCGATACTGATGACGATGTCTCTTTGAATCGGTAAAAAGAAGAAACGTATAACGTCAATTTCGTTCTACGGATAACGAGGTCGACCTTCGAGGTCTCTTCTATGTTCAAAGAAAAGAGGAAAAGAAAAAGAGGAAGAGAGAGAGAGAGAGAGAGAGAGAGAGAAAGGGGGAGGGAGGGGAGTGAGAGGGAGATAGAGAAAGAGAGACATCGATGATTATTATAAGCAACACCATAGCGGAGTCTCGTAATACGGGACCCAAACGTTGCTGTAGGTCCATAGCTTCTTTCTCGCTCTGACAATCACTCTGTCTCTCTCTCTCTTTCTCTATGTATATATATATACATTTCTGTCTCTCTTTCTCTCTCTCTCTCTTTTTCTTTCTCATCCTAACGGCTGTAAAAAATGATTCTCGCGGCGAAAGACATGTAAATTTATGAAGGCCCAACCAGTCGGGGCCCTCTTACATATCCGTCCATCCGTGCCACCCAGACACGCACGCATTGTTATGCTAACAATTAATTAATGTCGCTTTAATTGTGACTCGACGATACTCCTGGCACATCGTTTCCTAACACTTTCTATCTCTTTCCCTTCCCTACAAAACCCTTCGCTAGCTAGATAGTTAGTTTCTACCCAACGTCGGTCCACCTACTCGTATTCACGATCAGAGTCCTTTGTCTTCTATTATCTTTTTCTTTTTTTTTTCTTTTCTTTTCTTTTCTTTTTATTTTTCTTTCTCTCTTTCTTTCTTTCTTTATTTATTTTCTTCTTCTTTTTTTTTTTTTTTTTTTTTTTTCTTTTAATTTCAACCCGATATTTTAATGACAAAAATTAAACCCTCGGTACGTCGTTGTGTACGTATTAGTTATGGACAATTTTGTTTTTACTTTTGTTTTTTTTTTTTTTTTTTTTTGTTGAAACTCAGAGACGATCTTAGAAATAATTAGAAAGATAAAGGTAATAAGACGTTTGATCAATCAATTCCATTGACAAGGTAGTATGATTCATTGACGCGTTAATACGAGGGGATGATTCAGTCGTAGATAATAATTAAAACGTTGGCAGCATTGCCGCGATTATTTCATATGCCGTCGTTAACGTCGTCCCCGTCGTCGTCCCCGTTGTCGTCGTCGTCGTCGTCGTCGTCGTCGTCGTGGCCGTCATCGACGTCGACGTCGACGAGGACGGCGACAACGATGACAACGATTAGAATTATTCATATCGTTTGCGCAGAAAAGATACGAGACGAAGAACGAGGAAAGCGTTAGTTAGTTTCTTGGTAATATAAATGAGACTCGTTTAATTGGTTTCTCTTGTTCGTATCTACGCTCTTTTTTTTTCAAGCAATTATAAGTGTTTCTTTGTAAAACCATTGTGATTGTATTTCCCAATCAGAGAATAGTTTGGCATCGATTATCGATCATTCCTCTTAATTAACGCTAACGCGAAGGATAGAGATAGACGTTCGGAAGGACGTTTGTTGTTTTTTTTGTCTTTTTTTTTTTTTATTATTATTTTATTTTATTTGTTATTTTATTTTCTCTTCTTCTTTTTTCCTACTTTTTATTTTTTCACTTTCTCTCTCTCTCTCTCTCTCTCTCTCTCTCTCTCTCTCTCTCTCTCTCTCTTTCTCTCTGTAAAAATTAAAATTATCGCATGAACATTCGTTTACTGGCAATCATCCTTTTTTTTCGTATTTCTCTGTTTTAGGACCTAAAGGGAGAAGAGGGAGCGTAGATGAGTTCTGCTATCTGCGTTCTCGGTAAGTCATCTTGAGAGGCAATAAGAAAAAAACAAAAAAAAAAGAAATATATATATATATATATGTGTATGTATACATAAAGATGGTTAAACGAGAGTGTTTGTGAAAAGAAGTGTGGGACCGGTTGAAAAAATTAAAACGATTCTCTTTATCGATTCTCGACAAAGATAGAACGATAGTGGATTACAAGAGGTTGTGTTACGAGAGGTGGTCGAGAAATCGTCGTCGAGAAAAAATTCAAATCGACCGACCGACCGACCAACCGACCAACCGACCGACCGACCGACCGACCGACCGTTCAACGAATCGACCAACCGACCGACACATTGTTGGATACGCGAGGACGTGTCAGAATTCGTCTGAAATTTAAATATCGCGAGAAACGAATACGATGCATTATAAACGACGAACCGTGCAAAGGAAGAGAAGATGCCATCAAAGAGGAGAGTCTTGGTCGTACTTGTACGATAAGTCTCGGGTATTTTCGAAAGAGACGAAGAGAGTAAAAGATTTTGTATCTCTTTCCTATGTCACGCTTGTATACGTTTGTACGTGTAACCGTGTACACGTGTGTGCATG
>NC_060960.1:9792618-9850118 GCF_910589235.1 Vespa crabro | reverse complement strand
TGCATCCAAAGACCCCCTTTCGATCCTGTCTCTCTTTCTCTCTCTCTCTCTCTCTCTCTCTCTCTCTCTCTTTTCCACTTTTACCCGTCCTCACCATTCTCCTATTCCCGTGTCGATATTTCCCTATCGATTGATCCGCAAGGAGGCACCCTCCGGCTACCACCCCGGTGGCCTTCCGTAGCTCCTTTTCACCCTCCCACCAACCGTCCTCTTCCTCCTCCTCCTCCTCCTCTTCTTCCTTCTCCGTCTCCTCATTCGTTCTCCCTCTGTCCTTATCTACTTCACCCTTGCTGTCGTATCGGCTTCTGTCTCTTTCTATCTATCTACTTGTTCCTCTCTCTCTCTCTCTCTCTCTCTCTCTCTCTATCTCCCTGTTATTTCCTTTTTTCCTCTTTTCCTTCTTTTTTTTTTTTTTTTCTTTTTTATAGAACCAATTGGTATCTCAAAATCACGAAGAAAAGAGATTAACTTAATTTTTTTACTTAACTCTATTAATTGTCCATTTTAATTTGTCAAATTTAATGATAACAGAAATATTTTAATCGAAGAATTTTATGTTGGACAGACGGGATTGTTCGAAATCAAACTTGTAATTATTTTTATCGTAAAATTTGAAAAATCGATAATATTTAATTATTATTTATAATTTATTTAATAATTTATTTAATTATTATACTATTTTTCTAACGAACAAACAAACAAACACACACACACACACACATACACACGTATATACATACAGATTGACAGCTGGTTTGATTGAAAATGTTACAGAATTGAATTAGGGTGTAACACATAAACACATATACGTACATATACATTTATATGGGCATACGTACACACAAACACACACACACACACATATATATATATATATATATATATATATTATATATATCATAAGAAGAGACTCATTTGAAATTATTGATGTTACATTAGGAAATACATCTGACTACGTTAGTCGAGAGTAATTTCTCTCTCTCTCTCTCTCTCTCTCTCTCTCTCTCTCTCTCTCTCTCTCTCTTTCTCTCCCTACGATGTGAAAACAGCTTTGTTCATTAAAGCCGTCTTCGGCAGGTACGATTCGCGGCCATTATCCCAAAGAATATTCGAACGTCGACCTTTGGTAGAAAGGGCCCTCGGGACGATTCGATCGGTTCGATTGGGGCCCCCATCGAGAATCTTTCTCTTTCTCTTTCTCTCTCTCTCTCTCTCTCTCTCGGCTTCGCACAAAGGGACGCAAACGCAAAATGAAAATCTACTCTTTGGTCGCGCAACGAAGAGAGCTCGCTCGCTCGCTCGCTCGTTCGTTCGTTCGTTCGTTCCACCACGTGGCAAAAGAAGGTTGCCAAGTCCGCCGTGAAATCAGTTACGAAATCACGGGGTCCCATTGGCAAGAAATCTTCCCTCCCAAGCAGCCCTCCCTTTTTCGGCTCGATCATTAATTTGTAACGAACCGGCGCCGCCTGTTATTATCCTACGGTTACGCGATCGCGTGATTACTCACACGAAGCCTTCCCGTGTGACTCTCAGGGATAAGAGAAGACAAGACCATCTTCTTATCCTTTTTCTTCTTCTTCTTTTTCTTCTTTTTCTTCTTCTTCTTCTTCTTCTTCTTTTTCTTTTTCTTTTTCTTTTTCTTTTTCTTATTTAACTTCTTCTACTTCGTCTTCGTAGAATAATCCTCATTCCAAATGCCAAAATAATCGGATTGATTCAGTCAATGGAAATTTATTTAAAAAACAATTATAGATTATACTCATTCCCACATTGAAGTTCATTATATCGATCGAATAGATCGAGACGAATCTCAATCTCGATCTTGATCTCGATCTCGATCTCTATCATTTTGTACAGTTCGACCCTTAACAAACCACCGATGACACGAGATTAGGTATCTAAGTGCGTTTAGATGGGTACTCGAGATACGATAAATAATCGACTATAAGAGGAGGGAGTAATTAGTGTAGAAAGAGAGAAAGAATTAAAGAGACATACATATGTATGTACACGTGTATCTTGTATTCGCACTCGCACATACACATATACACAAACATATATGTAGATAAACATATATATATATATATATATATATCTTGGAAATTAGATCGCATGTCCCGCGGGCAAGAACGCGGTTCTCGTTGTGTTCTCCCTTCAACTTGGTTGGCTTTCCATTTGCCATAGCGTTCGTGAGAAAACACGTGCTTATTTATTCACGAGTAAAGAAAAGGGTAAAGAAGGAATTTATGGGTTATGCGTTCGATTCGATAACTCTCGCGCTCGCATTATAGATTTTTATTTTGTTCTTGAGAAAAGTCGATTATTTTCTTTTTTCTTTTCTCTTCTTTTCTTTTTTTTTCTATTCTTTTACTTTTTTATACCTTTTTTTTTTTTTTTCTTTTTTTTTTCTCTTTTTTATTTTTATTTTTATCTTTATTCGTATTTTTATTTTTATTTTTCCTTCTTTTCCCCTCTTTCTTCCTTTATAGCATTTATTACGCTTAACACACATAATATAGATCGAGTATCGGTCTCGTTTTTCACGAACTTTTCCGTGACAGTTCGATGCTTATTATTAAATAGAAAGTAGAAAGCAAATCGGACGACGGCTTATAGATCGCTCCGTTGGAGACGAAACTTTCTACGAATAGATTTCATTAAATCGGGTACGTTCTTACACTTGTCAAAGCTATCAATATTTTTTTCTTTCTTTTTATTCCTTTATTTCTCTTTTATTTCTCCTTCTTTTTCTATCTCGATTATTGTCGATCGTTCTTTTCCTTTTCTTTTTTTTTCTTTTTTCTTTTTTTCATTTATTTATCGAGCGCATACTTAATTGCGATTTAGAATTACCACAATTTCTTTTGATTTACTTAGAAATTATTTTCCAATAATAAGGTACAAACAAATAAGGAAAAAAAAATGTATATATATATATATATATATATATATATATATATATATATATATATATATATATATATATATATATAGGATGTATGCGTAAAGAAAAGAACGAAATTATTCGATTAATCGACAAAGTGGTAGCGAGAGACTAAAGCTCACGAGATATCGATTGTCTCTTCGCGGAAAGACTCTCGGCGCTCGATCTAGAATAGTAGAACTAGTTTCGACTAGGTTCGATGTCGATTGAAAAAAGTGGAAGGTCTCTTTTTCGTTGAAAAAAAAAAAAAAAAAAAAAAAAGAGAGAAAGAGAGAAAAGAAAAGAAATGGAAAAGAGGAAACCCTAACGAATGTTTTACCCTTTGGCGACGAAAGCCTGTAACGATCCATTTTATCTTCGCCTCTTCCTTTTTACAAAATTACTGGCTACCGCGATAACAACGATAGCGTTCACTTTACGTGTAACTCGCTTAAACGAACGTGTCGAACGTGGTGCGTGCCTCGTTCTAGCTGTGTTACTTTTCCTGGAAGGTTCGCAAACCTTCATATATATATATATATATATATATATATATATATATATATATATATATATATTTGTATGTGTGTGTATGTGTTTGTATTTGTATGAGGGTGGAGGAAAGCTTGAGGAAAAATTGTAACGACCCGGTGACACCTGGCGTCGCGAAACGCGTTCACCTAACTCGATTACTTCGCTTTCGTTTCCACTCTTGAATCGACTTCCTGTGTGAACGACAATGTATATACTTGTGTATATACATATGTATTGTATAATATATGTATCTACCTATGAAAGAATACAGGAACTAAAGCAGGTGCGTTGGACGACGTCGATCCGTTAATATTTCTCTTTCCTGGAAATTATTTCCGTCTTCTGTAAAAATCGAACAAAGATTTATATACATTCATACGTATGTACGTACACACGTACATACATACATACATACATACATACGTACATGCATGTGTACAATTTTTGTATTTTTCATTCGATGACACTTTTATTCATTTCTCCAGTTTGTTTCTTCTTTATCTTCTTTATCTTCTTCTTCTTCTTCTTTTTTTCTCTTACATCTGATAATACGATCAATGGGATGAGGAGTGTTCAGTGACAAAAAGAAAAGAAAAAAGAAAAGGAAAAGAATGACGAGCAAACACGATAAGAAAGTTATCCTATGGAAATTAAAACGTGCGCTAATATGCGCGAATGATGATTATTAGCCGTGGTACGCGTTGATCGTTAATTCGACGAGTCATCGAACGGACCAAACTCAAACGGGATAGAAGAAAGTTTAACGTCCAAGAGAGATTAATTATGATGGATGAAACGTTAACGGCTTAGTCGTTACGGACTACCGATGATGATTCTACTTTTCCTTAGAGCAAACTCGAACTCGATGAGGGCGGCGAATATCATCGAGAGTTCATATCGCACACATAGAGAAATGTTTCGTACATTTGGTGATGTAAATATACGTATCTTTATATAGATATGTATTATACATAGATATACATGTGTATACACACACATATACACTATATATATATATATATATATATATATATATATATATATATATATATATATATATATGTAGTATGTAGTAATTTGTAGGTAGACGAAAACGAGCGACATAGAGCGATATTTGTAAAAGACAAGGAGGAAACTAGCTCGACGTATATTCAGCTCGAGCTATATCGAAGGTAATTAAGTGTTGACCCCACCGTAATTTCATTATCAGCATCGTTCTACTACGAACGAACTGGGGAAATCGGATTACCCTGCGAGCGAGTCATTCTCTCTTTCTCTCTCTTTTTCTCTCTCTCTCTCTCTCTCTCTCTCTCTTTCTCTCACTTTCTTCCTACTCGAATACATACTCGCTAACGGATAGTAGTAAGTACCTGGTGGTAGCTTTTACGTATATACATAGGTGCAAGAGAGAGGCCGCTTTCGTGTTACCGCAAAGCCCATAATTATACGTACGTTGTAATTAGAAAATCTCTGGAAATCTCTTTGGGCCCTTGGTTACTCTCTTATCTTTACGAATGCACCTAAGCTACAAAACGAGGCAAATATCTGTCGTATCGTGATCTTTAATTACATGTATAGCTTTTGGCGGTGGTAGTTATTCGGGGAAAAATAAACGAAAAGTAATAACGGGAGAGCGAAGAGAGCGAGAGAGAGAGAGAGAGAGAGAGAGAGAAAGAAAAAGAACAAAAAAGTAGAAATAAAAGAAACGTGAAAAAAATTCACAAGTTTATCGTTCTATTATTTCATACAGGAGGATATATTAAATCATTGGAGTTTAACGTAACTATAATGAATCTCATGTAAATTAAATCAACACGTATATCTTTTCTTTATAAATATACTACACAAAATTCTATATATATATATATATATATATATTAGTTTGAGGAAAAAGAAATTCATTATTTTATTTTATTTTTTTTGTTTATTTGATCCAAATCGGACAATCCAAAACATGTTAAGTAAAGTCTTGAAGTTCACGCAAAAATAATGGATTTCTTTTTCCCCAATCTAATATATATATATATATATATATATATATATATATATATATATATATATATATATATATTTATAGTATATGTATAATCAAAGACCCTATATATTTTCCATCGGAATTATTACTACAGTATGGTTCATTTTAAAAATCGTTATTAGCCCGTTACCGATGTCGTGAAGGCATTAACGTGCAACACGGAGATTAACGGCGCAAAGATAAATTGCGTTTGCTCGGTTTCAGGGGGAAAAATATTTCGAGAAACCCGTTGTAGAAAACCCGTGGATAATTAACAGCTGGCGCGACGACGTTTAATTGCGCTAATTACGATAATTACAGCGACGCAAACGCAGAACCGGCCGCGGGATCGTTCCATTCGTTTTTACGTCATTTATCTATCGCGTTTCGCGAATCCAACTGCACGATACCAGGCAAATTTCTTGTAAACATTTCCTATTCGTTAATGGGACCCAGGTACATGTGTTGGATCGATCACATATTCTTATTATTTTTCTTTATCTCCTCTTGATTTTGCTTTTTTCTTTTTTCTTTCTTTTTTCTTTTTTTTTTTTTTTCCTTCTTTTTCATATCGAAATGCTAATACTTACGTACACGCAGGCAAATACATATATTTTCGTGAATATGCACTTACATTTACTTTACTGTCATTACCGATAAAAGTTGCGAAATTTTTTTTTTTCAATAGAATTAATAAAAATTCGTCGGAACATTATGAAACGACGTTAAACAAGTTTCGAATCGATGGATTCATGAATTTATTCGATAAATTATTATGCTCGATGGATTCCCTCCGTTTCTTTTTTTTTTTCTTTTCTTTTCTTTTTTTTTTATTTTCTCCCTCTCTCTCTCTCTCTCTCTCTCTCTCTCTCTCTCTTACCTTTCTGGATAAGATCTGTTTAATTCGATTCCCTCGATGAGAATCTTTCTTAGTCCCTTTCCGGGATTCAAAAAGGACTCGCTATTTAATTCCCTAAGCGACACGATCTTAACGCGTTTCGAAGCGAGGAGTCGGCGATTGAATTTAATTCCCGTGATAATTACGCTCGTGAATCTTCGAAAGTGCCGGTCGATCCAAACGCGAAGAAAAATAAGAAGCGTGGATAAAATAGAGAGAGAGAGAGAGAGGGAGAGAGAGAGAGAGAGAGATTGAAAGAAAGGAGGAAAAAAAACCAGAGAAAAAGATGGAGGGAGAGAGAGAGGAAGAGAAAGATTGAAAGAAAGGAGGAAAAAAGAAATCAGAGAAAAAATGAAGAGAGAGAGAGAGAGAGAGAGAGAGAGAAAGAAAGAGGGGCATAAAATCGGCGACATAGAATTTTTCGTTCGCACGGTTTCATTTCAATTAACGTTCCCTCCTTTCCTCCCTGTAGGGTTAGTATCGAGTGTATAGTGAGCCGATCTCGATATCTCGCAGATAATAATTGCAGCACGGTACTAACACCGTCGAGTTAACGGCTCTCTCCCTCTCTCTCTCTCTCTCTCTCTCTCTCACTCTTTCTCATTTCGAAGGGGATAGATTTCGGAACCGGTTTCGCATTATGCACTGATTCTCTTCCCCGAGGCACTCGTAAAAAGACACGCGAAAGAATTTCTATCTGAGGTAAGAGGTAGGGTCGGAAGGGTTGATTTCCTTCTAACGAAAATCGTAAATAAACGCGAGGATCTTTCAGTGCGGAAATTTTTCTCTCTCTCTCTCTCTTTCTTTTTTTATTTTTTTTTTTTTTTTTTTTTATTTTTTTTTATTTATTTTTTTATTCTTTTTTCTTTACGAAACTTTCCAATCGATCTATCTTCGAGTTAACCCTAAGGTTATCTCGTTTTATTGTCGTTACCTTTATTTTTTCTCCTCTTTTTTTTTGTTTCTTTTTCTTTTTTTTTCTTTTTTTTTTTTTTTTTTTTTTAATCCGATATCCGATATATCTTATTTTTTGTTTATTCGTCAATTTGATCGTTCCTATATCTATTATCGTATAAATTAATTACTATGGTGCTTATTAGATTTTTTTAAATTTATATATATACATACATGTATATATATCTGTTCTGTCGTAGAAACATTTTCGTTTCGAATTTAGCATGAAAGCCGAACGTTCTAATTTTGAGTGGCTCGTTAATCGAGGAGTGAGAAACATCGGAAGAGAAATAGAGAGAGAGAGAGAGAGAGAGAGAGAGAGAGAGAGAGAGAGAGACGAATGGACCGTTGGAAGATGAGACGTCGTCGGTCGAATCCCACAGCCTTCCCAAGCGGAAGTAGCGATTTCGATTATTTGCACTGCACATCTGGGAACAAGTTAGCAATCTATTCCTGCACGGCAGGGCTGACATAGTAGCACGAAGAACGTAAGCACGCGTGTCTCGTATCAGCTTGGGGATTGCTCTGAGCTACGACGTCGTTCTGAGCGAATGACCCGACCGACCGACCGACGAGTTACGTCTTAAACGTTCATGCCACTTTGGACACGCGGACAAGATTCAAAATCATTTCCTAATATCTATTAAGAGACGATCTCGTACGAAAGTAAACGATTAATTTATGAAAACTTTGATATATCTAATTGCTATGGATTTCTTTTCTCGTTAAAATCATTCATCTTCCATTTATCAACTTCCGTTCGTACTTCTTTCTTCTTTTTTTATCTTTCTTTCTTTGTCTTTTGTTTATTCGTTCGTTTTCGTTTTTGTCCTTTTTTTCTTCTTCCTCTTCTTCTTCTTCTTCTTCTTCTTCTTCTTCTTCCTATAATGAGATTTAAACGAACATCGACGCCTTTCATTCAATTATCCCCTCGATATGGACTCGAAAAGATGAATATTATTTTCCATCCCACAAAAATTCTAATCTGTATATTCGTTTATTAGAAATTTTGTGTGTTTGTGTATGTATGTGTGAAAGAGAGAGAGAGAGAGAGAGAGATAGATAAAGAAAATTCTTACTTCTATCCTTTTCAAGATAAAAATTCAGAAATCTTCAAGTTCGATGAAGAAAAAAGAAAAAAGAGAAAAAAAAGGGAGAGAAAAAAAAAGGAGAAAAATATCGTCTCATTGAAACGATTTTATTATACGTTTATCAATTGGAGTAACAAAATGAAATGATTGATATCGATCGATGCCAAAATTTATTAATATTATAAAATTATCGTCTTCCTATTTAATCTATAAGCGAATAATCCTTTTCATTCTTTCTATTATTCTATTCTTATGCCTTTTTTTTCTTTTTTTTTTTTTCTTTTCTCCTTTAATTCGTAAAGGGAAAGAGTACCTTACTACTACCCTCCTCGTCCTTCTCCACCCTCCACATTCACTCTCCTTTTTATTGCCGCGCACGAGGCTAAGAAACAGGAGTTCGCAGAGTCGCCGGTGTAATTATGCCGCGCAGTGATTGGCGTGGGTTCGTGGAAAGAGGGTGGAAGGAGGGTGCTTGTTTCTATACACATATATATATATATATATATATATATATATATACATATATACACAGAGCGAGAAAGTAAGAGAAAGAAAGAGAAAGAAAGAGAACGAGAGGTATTTGTTAGTTCGTATCTGTGTGTATATGGCTAAAGAACACACACAAACATGAAGTAGGGGGTTGGAAAAAGGCGACCGCGACCAAGCTGGTTGTGTTAGAAAGCGATGGAGAAGCCACCGAACGAGCAAAGAAAAAGAGAGAGAGTGTGAGGGTGTGAGAGAGAGAGAGAGAGAGAGATAGATAGACAGATAGATAGATAGATAGATAGATAAAGATAGATAAAGATAGAAAGAGAGAGAGAGAGAGAGAGAGAGAAAGCGAAGAGGGTGGTAGAAGGGGGGGTAGGTTTTTAGCTCGAATTCATTAGAAGTAAAAATCGATAGACGACGCTTACAGTGCCTTAGCCGGCAACATTTCACTGGGTAAAAAGAATGCGAAAACACCCTCTCCGATCTTCTCTCTTTCTTTCCTTCTCTCTCTCTTTTTCTTTCCTTTTCTCTTTCATAGAGTTCTGTCTCTCACTCTCTCTCTCTCTCTCTCTCTCTCTTTCTCTTTCACTTCGTTTAGTCTGGTCTTACTTCGGAAGCTTTCTCCTACTATCCAATGCGGTTACCCCTTAGCTCCTTCGCGATGGTAGCTCCAATGAAAAAGGAAACACGCAAGTAGGTGTTTGTCTTTAAATACCAAAAGAAAGAGAGAGAGAGAGAGAGAGAGAGAGAGAGAGAGAGAGAAAGAGCCTCGAGATAGAGACAGACGATAGATTAACGAAGTCGTAGATAATTTAGAAAAAAAAAAAAAAAAAAAAAAAAAAAACAACAACAAGAAAAAGGGAAAAAAGTTTATTCTCTCCGGCAACATTCTAATCGTTCCTTTGAAAAGACTGATTGACCTATAAGTTTGATCCTTTTTTTTCTTCGTTCAATCGACGATTCGTTTTTTTTTCTCCATTTCTCTCTCTCTCTCTCTCTCTCTCTCATACACACACACATACACATACTCCGTCTCCGTTTCCAATCTCCTCTTTTTTCTCTCTCTTTCCTCGAACATTAAACGAAGGAGCATGTCCTCCGTAAGAATTATCGAGGCTAACTAATCCATATTCCTGTGTGTTTCGCCGGCTCAGTTCGCTTTCTCGTATCTCAAGGAATAATACGAACGCGAAACTCGCGGTAATTTCAGGCTCCACGCGTATAAATATCGCATCGAAAGCGCGAGCTCGATGTGATATATATATATATATATATACACGATATATGTGCACACATACAATGTACACACATGGACAAAGAAATAAACACATAATACCAATACATGTAGGTATACGCGCGTACTTATAAGAAGGATGAAGGAAAAGGAACGGTGGGGGCGGGACGGGGTGGAGTGTTGTGGGGTGGGGAAAGGAAGGGTAGCGGAGGAGAAGAGAGAGAGAGAGAAAGAGAGAGAGAGAGAGAGAGAGAGAGAGAGGGGGCTACCACCGTGCAACGCGGCGTGCTTGTAAATTATGAGAGAACGGCATGTGAGTAATGGTATTGTGCCTTCTTGAGCGGCGCGCCCGGCATGGACGGCACACACGCGGACGGTATCGATTACGGACGGTATATCTATTATCTACCGCTCTCTCGGGTGACAAGGGTTTGCCTACTGGCGCGCCTCCCAATAAAGCGCGCTTATATTCTTCGAGAGGAAAAACCTGGCGTGCCTTTCGCAATAATAATTCAAGATTCGCCGACCGGCCCTGCGAGTCCAAGTAGTTGTCCAATTCTTATGCGAGGCCTGAAAGAAAAGAGAAGGGCGGAAAGAGGAAGGTGGGAGAAGAGAGGAGAGGAGAGAAAGTAAAAGAGAAAAAAGAGAAAAATGTAAGAGGAAGACGATCGATGAAGATATTTCTCATCCGATCCGTTTATCATCTTATCGTAATGATTATGTCAATTTAATTAATCGCATCGAAATAATGTTCTAATCCTAGAGGGGTCAGGAAAGGGTTATTTCTTTTTTCTCATTTCCTTTTTTTTTCTCTCTCTTTTTTCCTTTTTGTTTTTTTCTTTTTCTTTCTTTCTCTCTTTCTTTCTTTCTTTCTTTCTTTCTCTTCTTTTCTTTCTCTGCATACACCATACGGCAATGCCGAGACTCTTATTCTATTTCTTTCCTTTTTCCTTTGTCCTTCCTTTTTCTTCTTCTTTCGTCAATAACTCTTCTCTTTTCTTTCGCAATCTGTGCGATCGATAGGTAGATAGATCGATCCGATAGATCGATCTGATAGATCGATCGATCTATCAGAGATCAAAGTCTCGATCGGTCGATTCTCTTCTTCGATTAATCGTGCTCGCTCGACCGACCGGCATTGATATTGTTTTTCTGGGTCATCCTATAAACTGCACGTTACACGATGGATGCGGTCGACAGAGAGAGAGAGAGAGAGAGAGAGAGAGAGACAGACAGACAGAGACAGACAGACAGAAACAGAGACAGACAGACAGACAGACAGAGAGAGAGAGAGAGAGAGAGAGAGAGAGAGAGAAAAAGAAAAAGAGAGAGACAGAGTGGTGAGGGTGGAAAGCAAAAGAGAGGAAGTAGATAGTAAAGGGGCGACCCTGAAGAGCTAAAAAGAGAAGGAAAAGTGGGGTAGGATAGGGAGTAAAAAGAGGGCAAGGGAAAAGGGAAGGGCCAAATTAACGGTAACCACTTCGGCCTGGGTCATTAAGGAAAAACTTTCTTTCCACTGGCGCCGACCGATCCGCCTTGGAATTCTTTCCTTCTCGGACCTGAGAGAATTTTCAATCGAATCGCAATCCTCGAAACGCTTTCGCCCTCGTTTCCCCCCGTAACGAGGACGCGGTCTAACCCCCGCCACCCCCTCCCGCCCCCCACTTCTTCGATTCACCAATCCTCCTTTCCTCGTGCAAACTATTCTTCTTCTTTTTCCTCCTTTTTTTTCTCTTTTTTTTTTTTTTTTCTTTACGAAATACGCATTTCCAATTTTTGTCGCGGGACTCGTGTAAAAGGAATCGGTATCTCATTTCGGAATTATTGTTGTCTAAAAAAGGGGATGATAATTCTTGAATTTATCCCTTTTCTTTTTTCCCTGTTTTTTCTTTTTCTTCTTTTTTTTTTTTTTTCTTTTTTCTTTTTTTTTTTGATTACAATCCTCTCCTCAATCCTTTCTCTATTCTTTTTTCCCTTCTTTTTTTTTTGCTATTGGGAATGTAAAGGAAAAAAAAAAAAAAAAAAAAAGAAAAACAAGAATGGAAAATAAGTACGATTATATGCCACTTCCATTATTTTCATTTTATTTTTATTTATTGATTTATTTTTTTCTTTTTTTGTTTCTTTTTTTTTTTTTTTTGTTAACCGCGAAAGCAAAGGAAAAGGAAAGTGAAATTATATAACTTTTCGTTTCTTATCTTTCTTTTTTTTCTTTTCTCCTTCTTTTTATTCAATCGTATTTTTATTTCTTTCGTCCCTTATTATTTATTTCGTAGAATCTTCTTTTTCGTTTTCTTAATTACTTTTAGTTTTAGTTTTATTCTGATTTTTATTTTTCTTTCTCTTTTTGTAATCGAAATAACATCGCAATTAACTATTTGTAATTGCTCGCTTGCACGTGTAGAACATGTCGGAATCTTTAATTACTGACAGTTAGAAACTCGAAACGAAACACCTCATTAACAACGTTGTACAACGATGTGTAGATACCTACCTGCATCGGGAAATCGGACTCCGAAATAATTTACGTCCGAGTGAGTGCATCGACCAGACGACGAAAGTCACGGTTCGAGCACGCGATATATACCAGGTGTACCAAAGCCATAGGAAAATACGAAACTGCCCATGCGATTAGTTACGATTTAACCCATGGCTATTATTATTACGCTCGCTGATTTTCTTCGTCCTCTTCGAAAAGAAAAGAAAAGAAAAGAAAAAAAAAAGAAGAAAAAAAGAAAAATAAAGAAAACGAGAAAAACGAAATAAAAAAAAAAAAAAAAAGAAAAGGAATAAAGAAATAACAAAAAGAAAGATTTATTTCAATCGCGCGCATAAGTGCGCGACTTGTATTAAAATATCGTTATTAATTAATATCAATATTAAAAGTAAATAAATTTTAAATTTCGTCATTAATACGAATTAAATATCGAATATAATTTTGTCAATTAATTTCGAATTAATTAATACGAATTAAAAGTCTCGAATTTGATGATTTCAAATGATGAATCAATTGATATAAATTAAATTACGATCGTTGAAGGAATTAACGTAAAAGATCAATGTAATTATTTCCTCGCATCGATAAGAATTTTCTTTCATTTCTTTTTATTTTGTTATATCACATTTTGCCTTTGTTTTTCTTAATTCTTTTTTCGTATTACTAAACGAATCCACGTAGTCGGCCATGCATCGAGCGAACCGTTAACATCTCTCTGTCTCTTAATTACGATCCCGAGGGATCCGTGAAAGAAGGACGGCTATTAACGTTGGTGGTTGCCACATAGAAACGACGAGGACATCGTAGAAAGAAAGAAAAAAAAAAGGAAGGAAGGAAGGAAGGAAGGAAGGAAGAAAAGAGATGGAGAGGGAGGGAGGGAGAGAGAGGGAGAGAGAGAGAAGAGAGTTGGTACTTTTATGTATTCTATGGCCAACGTGTGTGGTTTCACCGATCGAGGATGAACAAGGGGATGAAAAGAGAGGTTAGAGTGTGGAAGGAGAGGGAAAAGCATTGGTGGTGGAAAAGACGAGAGATGGTCGAACTACCCCCGGAGTCCGGTCTTGGTGAGGGGATAATTAGAGAAGGATAGAGGGAGACGGAAGGAGCGAGAAAAGGATAGAAATAGAAAGAAAGCGAGAGAGAGAGAGAGAGAGAGAGAGAGAGAGAGAGAGAGAGAGGAGACTTCTGGGTAAAGCGGCGCCAGATAAGACTTAATATTTGATCGTGAGCCCACCCTTGGCTCACCATCGAGTCAAACCACCACTACCACCTAGAGAGAAGTGAGTAGTTCTTTCTCTTTCTCTCTTTTTCTTTCTTTCTTTCTCTTTTTCTATCTTTGTCCTCTTTGCTTCCACTTTCCTCGCGTACGATCGATCTTCTATTCTCCACTACTATATCCACTATGTCCCTTTTCTCCTTCTCTTCCTCTCTCTCTCTCTCTCTCTCTCTCTCTTTTTTTCTCTATTTTTCTTCCCTCTCCGTCTGTCTCTGTCCACTAGCATACGAGCGACTATCGGGGGCAAATCTGTTGACACTACCAACCGGAACCTTGTTTCCGATTTCCGTGGGATCGTTTCCCTCCCTGGTACGAGTCCTCCTCGTCGCCGGTTCTTCCGTCCTCCGTTTGTTTCTGGCGCCACGCTCGATTAGCGCACCGTTTACGGTCTTTTCGATTCCCAAGTACTTACATACCTACATTTTATATATAGATAGACACACACACACACGCATATACGCATGTGTATATATATATATATATGCGTGTGTGTATATGTGTATGTGTATGTGTGTTCATTATATGTATATATGAACGTACCTAGATATACATATACATGTATATGTATACATATATACATATATATATATATATATATATATATAAACGCTCTTACTTCTTGTTCTATTATCGACGCAAAAAAATATATATACCGTTAACCGTCATAGAAATTGATCTTGTTATAAAACGTTAATTATCCATATATACATGTATATACGTTTTTTTTTCTTTCTTTGCTTTTTTTGTCTTTGAGGAGAAATATAGTAAAAAAGAAAGGAAAAAAAGGGATAGAGAGAGAGAGAGAGAGAGAAAAAAAAAAGATATTAAAGTTTCAATAATCGAGATTGGATGGTAATGGGGTATAAATATCAGCTGCTAAACAACAACGAAGTAGCGTTCATTATTTCTGTTAGGAAGAGAAAACGTAAGAAGAAGAAGGAGAAAAAAAAAAAGAAGAAACGAATAGGAGTGGGAGGACACGCGAAGGTTCTCGTTAGGAGGAGGTAGGAATAATGAAAAAAAAAAAAAAAGGAAAAAAAACAAACAAAAAAAAAAAAGAAAGAAAAAATAAGGAAAAAAAAGAAAAACAAGAGAAAATCAGAAAAAAAGGAAACAGTAAAAAGGAAACAATATAAATCTCGATGAAACTCGAGGATCGGAGAGAAACATAAGTAATATCTTCTCTCTTCTCTCTCTCTCTCTCTCTCTCTCTCTCTCTCTCTCTCTCTCTTTTCAGACGGTGTAACTCGATGGGGTCGAGTCATCGCCTTTTCGTTTTTTTCCCCTTTCCCCCATCCATACCTTCCCCATCGCCCAGCCGGACCTCCCCTATCACTTCTCTCCCCTTGCCGTCTTCCGTGTTTTTCAAGACGGTCACGAAATTCGTTACGTAGATACAATGTAAACTCTCCGCTTTCGTGACCACGAAAAGAGAGCGTTTGTTTTATCGTGCTCATTTTAATCGGGGACATCGTACTTCATAAAACTCCGTCGACGACGGAGTTGGCGGCCCTCGGCGCAACCAACATTGCGAACTTTCATTTACGACCGACGAGATTCTAAGAAACACGGCGATCGATCGAGAAGCACAGAACATCGCGTTCTACGTATATTTATATACATATATATATATATATATATATTTATATATATATATATATAATGCTATTTATATATATATATATAGCATTCGAGAATTTAACGAGCAATCATCGAATTGAAGTAAGGAATTAAAAGAGAAGGAAACAAAAAGAAAAAAAAAAAAAAAGAGAACGTAAACGTCAAATCGAAGACAACGAGAGATGTTATAATTCGATCGACGATTGTCGCGTAAATTTGCTTTCTTTACGATTTTTCTTTTTTTCTTTTTCTTTTTTTTTTTTTTTGCCTCTTATTTTTCTTCTCTTTTCATTTTTCTTTTCGTTTTTCGTTCCCTTACGTCTTACGTGGGAGAGATAAATTTTCTTATTCTCCATTTTGTTATCAAGGAATAGTATTAGCGTTTATTTCGCACGATTTTGTCGTTTCATCTTAAAACGTTAATAACTCGTCATTTACGAAGATTCATACTGCGTGCTGGGATCGATCGAAAAGCATAAAATCTCACAAGGAAGAAAGAGAGAAAAAGAGAGAGAGAGAGAGAGAGAGAGAGAGAGAGAGAGAAAGGGAGAGGGAGGAGAAGGAAAAGGAGGAGTGTAAGGATGAGGAAGACTCGCAGGTACGTTGGATACCGTCTAATCTGGTAGTACACGATCGCCGATCGAATGTTACGGGAGAAAAGAAGAAAGAATATCTGAGAGAGTCGTGCGGAGCCTTGGTTGCGGCTCATAAGAGGAGGATACCTTATTGGTATCTTTCAAAGATGGTAGGTGTTGCGGAGGAAGGGTAGCTGCCTTCGGGGCAAACTCGAAGAAATTTCCATGTCGAGGCGGCGAATCGATTAGACGCCGGTCAACTCCGACCCTGTCGAAGAACCGCAGACTCGATATTCTCTATTTCTTCCATCCCTCTTTCGCGAGTCCTCTTTCTCCTACTCTTTCTCTTTCTCTCTCTCTCTCTCTCTATCTATCTTTCTTTCTTTCTCTTTCTTTCTTTCTCTTTTCCACTCTATAGAAGACTTGGTTCGAGCGTATAATTATTGGAGGCACGCGAGCCCGCGGACCCTCCTCGAGAGAGAGAGAGCCTTTTCTTCTTCTTCTTCTTCTTCTTTCTCGTCTTCTTCTTCTGCTTCTTCTTCTTCTTCTTCTTCTTCTTCCTCTTCTTCCTCTTTCCTTTCCCTTTCTCTTTCTCTTTCTATTCGTTCGGGTTCGCCGTTAATACTAGGAAGAAAGCTAGGCTTTTACACCGCGGGCTTACTAGGTTCCTACAACGGCCTACTCGACCCCATGCCGAAGCCACGGTGCCCCATTACCATACGATTTTCATGTTAGCGCCTCCGGGCCCCCAAAGCTGCACGACCGCGCATTATACTTACTTAACCTAACCCAAGCCGCGACTTGGTGTATACTACCTATATAAGTGTATATGTATGTGTGTGTGTGTGTATATATGTATATATATATATATGTATGTATATGTATATGTACGTTGAAATACACCGTGAGTCCAACTATGCACAATGGCGTCGACTTTCCCTTCGATATTATTATTATTCTATCCGTCTGATTATTATATCCGTAAGGAATATTTCATCGATTTTCGATTTTACATCGATCGATACTCCTCACTTTTTTTTTCCCTTTCTTTTCTTTCTTTTTTTCTCTTAAACTCCCTTACCCATAATCGATACAAAAAATAAATTTCTTTCTTTTTCTTCTTTCACTCATCACCCTTCCCACGTTTCCTCAGGAATATATATTTAGGGAATTATTAATGAAACGATCAAAATGTAATCATAAATAATTCGAATTCTTTCTAAAAGTTTATAATCCGACGCCATTGACATTTTATATCTATATATACACAGACACATATACATATATATATATATATACATAAATACATAGATATATATTTCTTCTATATATAAGTTTCTTCGAGCGTAGGAGTAGGTGTGGCAGGACCAAGAGAGAGAGAGAGAGAGAGAGAGAGAGAGAGAGATCAGAGAGTGTAGTGGTAATCGTACAATCCTGTAAACCATCTCGCGCTTCGTGCGTTTCTCATACGAAGCTACTTACTTACTTACTTACTTCCGAGAGTCCGCATAGACCAGAGTGAGAATAAAGTTGGTGGTGGGTTATTGGCGGGGAAGGGAGGTAGGGAGGGAAGAAGGACGATATGAGGAGAGATATGAGAAGGAGAGGGACTAGGAACAAGCGAATCGTGCGTACCTGACGTTAAAATGCTCGCGAAAGAGCATGGTACACGGTGAGACAAGCAACTTTATTTATCTAATTATTGGATTTTGCTCGCGGGGATAAACGGCAGCAGAATGATAGAGTCGAATAGGATACTTCATTGCTCGGGTCAAACGCTTATACCTCTCCAACATGCATGGAAGAAATGCATATTTATATATATATATATATATATATATATATATATATATATATATGTATCTACTTACTAACGTGTTTTCCTACGGTTGATCGTGCGTGCACGATGATCATCGTCTAAGCATCTCATCGATTCGTCCCATCCTCGAGATTTCTCACGAGCCAATAGTAGACACACATAATCCTGGAGAATTGGACAGTGGATGTGGTCTGTTAGGACAAAATTGTGGGGTAAGCAAAGAGTATGTGAGGTGGGAGGCGGGAGGCCGGGGGAGGGAGGGAGTGGATGACAGCGGCATTAATAGTTCCTCGATATCTTACGATTAAGTAAATCTTTTGGTATTTTATTTTTTTAGCTTTCTCGTTTTTACTTCTTTTCTGTGTTTTTTGTTTCGTTTATTTCCCCCTGCCCCACCCACTTCCCAACCGCCTCTCTCTATCTCTCTCTCTCTCTCTCTGTCGTTCACTCTTTCTTTAATCTTTTTTTATTTTTATTTACCTTTCTTTCATTATTTTTTTCTTTGTTTCTCTTCTTTTTTTGGAAGGACCGACAACATACCCGATATATATAATTACGTTTATCGTTGGGTATCGATTTAGTTCTCGTCGTTTTATTTTTATTTTTACATTCTTCTCTCTCTCTCTCTCTCTCTCTCTCTCTCTCTCTCTTTCTCTCGTTCTCTTATTTAATAGGAATAACCGAATTATCTTCGACATGATAAATATATACGTTCGAACGCTAATTGAATAATCAATTATTTTCGATCTAATTTAGATCATATCGTTTTACGTTTCTGATCGATTTTCATTGTTTTTTCTCCTCTCTTTCTTTCTTTCTTTCTTCCTTTCATTCTCGTATAATCCATATTGTATATCTCGAAAATCATTATAACATCGTATCAATTATTAACAAGCAACAATATCGCATATGATATGTATATACACATTTAATTTATTTTTAGAGAGTAAAAGAGGAGAAGAAGAAAGGGGAGAAAAGAACGAAGATAGGAAAAAGAGGGAATACTTATGGGCATTATTTCTTTTTTTTTTTTTTTTTTTTTTTTTTAACCAGCAAGGTGGACACAGCACGTTTTGTTAGATTTAGGTTTAGGTAGAAGGATCGTGGATAAGAATGAGAAGGGTGAAGACGGAGGGGAGGAGAGTGAGGTCATCATTACTCGTCGTTATTTTCTTTTTCTTCAATTTTTTTCTTTTTTTATTTTTTACTTTCTTTCTTTCTTTTCTTTTTTTTTTTTTTGATATCGTTCCAAGCTCCTCGTTCTTCTCGTCGCGCCATGATTCCTAGGTAAAAGCGCGGTAACGATGGCGTTACCGTTGCGTGTTCGAGGGTCGATGGAAGAAGACACAAAGGCACGGACACACGGCTGGCAGAGTTAGGGTGTGCCTCGTGTTTAGAATCGGTAACGCTTTGGGTGTCCGTTTGCGCGCTCTAAACGACGACTATCACCGATGCGAACGGGACCATTGTTGCTCGATTATTTACCCTCTCTCTCCCTCCCTCCCTCCCTATCTTTCTTCTACGGGAACCCCTCTCGATCACCCCTTTCTTTCTTTCTTTCGTTCATTCGTTCGTTCGTTCGTTCGTTCGTTCGTTCGTTCATCGTTATATCCATCGTTTAGTACGAAAGAAACACATTATCCAACGATGATACGTTCTTTATTTATTTACTTTTATTATTTTGATTTATTTATTTATTTATTTATTTATTTACTTATTTACTATGTTTTTTTTTTTTCCTTTAAACGAACGAAAAAAGTCTCACGTCAATTTTACTCGTTAATTTGAATTAATCCATCCTAACGAATATTGACGATGACATTAGCGAAAGGGACTAAGATTGGGTACTCGGTTGAAATAATCTCTTATATCAATTACGAAGATAATTTATTCTCTATTTCTCCTTTCCTTCTTTCTTTTCTGATTTTTCTTTTTCTTTTTTTTTTTGTTTGGTTTTTCTTCGAAGAGAATACAAAAGATCGAGAATAAGTTTAATGCAGTAATCGAAAGTCGGTCCTTCAATCAATCCGTAATTCAGAATCGTCCACATTATACGGAAGCATGAGGGGCCAGAGCAAATCGAAACGATCGGCCGTGATTTATCGTAGATACAATTTTCTCGGAATTTCACAATAGCATCGTAAGAGAAACGCGGATCTACGAGATAGTTGGTAATGCGAGAAGAAGAATACATACATATATACACACACACATATATATATATATATATATATAACACAAACATACACACATATATAAATATATATAAATGAACGTATAAGTCGCGAAGAAGAGAGGGAAATCGTTCGTAGTATTGGAATAAGAACTCGAAGGCTATAATTCTACGAATGATAAAGAGAGAGAAACTCGAGCGTAATCGTGCGACTACTACTCGGTGAAACTTTTCGAAAAGGCTGACTATGAAAATCCGTGTCACCGTTTGCCCGATAATAATAGGCGAAACGTCTTACGGGCTGACGCCTTGAAATACAATAAGGGGATCTGTTTTATATCAAAGCTTCGAGGACTCGAACGATTTCACGTCTTTAAGTACTCTCTCTCTCTCTCTCTCTCTCTCTCTCACTCTCACTCTCACTCTCTCTTTCTCTTTCTCTCTCTCTATCTATCTGTCTATCTATCTCTCTCTCTATTTCCCTCTTTTTCTATAGTTAGAGATATAGTAGGTACTCATAGAAGCCCATATATACATACACATACATGTACACACACAAATACATATATATATATATATATATATATTTATATTTATTATATATATATATATATATTGTATTGTGGATTGGCCAATAAAGTCGGTCGTTCGCCCACACGCGACTAGGAGTCCAGCCATCTCTCGCTCGTTTCTTCTCTCTCTCTCTCTCTATCTCTATCTCTCTCTCTCTCTCTCTCACTCGTTCTTACCCTCAAACATTAAAGAGAGAGAGAGAGAGAGAGAGAGAGAGAGAGAAGGAGGGAGGAGGCTTAGAAACGGACGATTTGAAACGCGGTACGGTGTCGTAAATGCCCGGACCGTTGCTTTTTTGGCCTCTCCGGCGGCATAGCGATGCAAGGTCGTAACGTGGGTGGCTTACGATAATAATAATTATTGTCGAACGTTATATCGGCCTGCTGTACACCGGTCGTACGCGTCTACTAACAAGAGAGAGACAGAAAGAGAGAGAGAGAGAGAGAGCCACTCCTAACTTTTCTACCCTCTCTAACCCCCCTCCCTCCCCGCTCATCGCTCAGCCGTTCCAACTTATTGTTATCGTTAGATGAATTTTCACTTTTCATTCAAAAAAACGTCGATTTTCTTCGTTAATTTTCTTTTCTGTTTCTTTTTCTTTTTCTTCTTTTTTTATTTCTTTTTCTTTTTTTTGTTTTTTTTTTTTTTTTTGTTACTCCTTCATCCTTCCTTTCCTTTTAAATAGAATAAATTTTTCATTCGATATCGAGATAGATATTTTATTTCGAGTTAACGTGTCGAGTTAAAGCTTTTGCCGATCTTATTGTTGTTGTTGTTCTCCGGCGTAAAAAGAGGAAGAAGAAGAGAGAGAGAAAGAGCGAGAGAGAGAGAGAGAGAGAGAGAGAGAGAGAGAGAGGTTTTACGAGTTTCAAAGAAGAAAAAGAAAAAAATGAACGATCCCTCTCGAGTTTAACGTTCCTACGACATTTTTATAATATTTACATTTCTAGCGTTATCTGTGCTTTCGACGTTATTGTCGAACGTTGAAAGAGAGAGATAGAGAGAGAGAGAGAGAGAGAGAGAGAGGTTGAAAGAGATAGATACAGAGACAGACAGAAAGAAGTCTCGTCCACAAGAGAGGAGACCCTGCCAGCCGGCTCGATCTCTCCCTCTCGGTTGCGTTATCTTATCTGAGAGCGTCGCTAAGCCAGAAGTAATAGCCACGTGAATAAGTAAAAATAATATTAATACCTTTCGGACATGCGTGCGCGGTAAACGCGCTGTAAGTTATTCCTTATCGAAAAATTTGTCGATATTCTTTGCGGATAATCGTGCCAGTAAGAAAGAGAGAGAGAGAGAGAGAGAGAGAGAGAGAGAAGGAAAGACTATGCGTGTATATAAGAGAGAAAGAGAGAAAGAGAATATGTAAGTCTGTATGAAAACATGAAAACAGGTTTTAGAAAGGCGAGTCTCTCTCATCTCTCTCTCTCTCTCTCTCTCTCTCTCTCTCTCTCGCAATGCTATGCAAATCTCAAACGACAACGAAAGTGATTATTGATCCGTCGATCCTTTATTTTCCAAAAAAGACAAGGCCGTATATACATACATATAAATATATATAATAGATATGTATATATATATATATACTTAGATATAATACGTACATACGTTTATATCAATTCGTACGTTTATTAATCATATATACCGATCGTTAAACGCCTTAACGTTCGTTAAATGAATTTTCTGAAAATTCTTTCACCTTAATAAAAAAAAAAAAAAAGAAAATTTCTCTCACAGAAATCCATCTTGAAACGTCGCCCTTTATTTCTTTTTTCTCCATCTATTCTGTGAAAGATCATTGTGAAAGAATTGAATCGTTCGATCGTTTGTAAACGATATCACGTGAGAATAAAATTAGATTGAAGATAGTAATATGGGCGAGAATAAAATTAGATTGAAAATAGTAATAAGGGTGAGAATAAAATTAGATTGAGGATAGTAATAAGGAAAAGAAAGAGAAAGAGAGAGAGAGAGAGAGAGAGAGAGAGAAGGATCGCTATAAAAAGATTTGATAATGAGTTCTATCTTCTGCTTAAATCTCTCTCTTTTTCTCTCTCTCACAGACATTCTTTGAATAAAATTCATTTCATTATTATACCGTAATAAAATTGATAATAACAGTTATATCTTATTGATTACGAACTTTTATCGTATAAACAATAAATAAAAAGAAAAAAAAAAAAAGAGAAAGAAAGAAAGAAACAAAAAGAAAAGAGAAAAAAGAAAGGAACCGCATACGCACGGACACGCGCGTATACGCATGAACGTAAACATGCATAAGAAGGAGAAAGAGAAGGAGAAGGAGAAGGAGGTACGAACATTATCGTCTATTATTGATAAACAATATTGATGGTGTATTTAACATACCTTCAAAATTATTGTCAAGATCTTCCTTGAATTTTAAAAGGAAGGAATCCCTTTTAGATCCACCTCCATCTTTTCCCATTCCGTTCAACTCTCCTCGCCTCTTCCTCCTCTTTCTTTTCATGGATTGGATAGGTGGAAGAAGTGGAGGTGTGGAGAGGAGGAGGAGGAGGAGGAGGAGGAGGAGGAGGAGAAGGAGAGAACGATCATCATGAACGACTCGTTGTAGACTCTTCGATAGCAATAACTGTCGATCGATCGAATGATTTCACCTTCTTCTTCTTCCTCCTCCTCCTCCTCCTCCTCCTCTTCTTCCTCTTTGGAGAACGTAGTTCTTCTTCTCTATGTCCCTCCCTCCCTCCCCACCCCCCCTTCGCATCCCAGCCTCGTCTCGTTCGAACGAGGAAGAACTCTCGATGTAAGAATTTTTATCCTTTTTAGCGATTTTTATCGCATTAACGAAGTTCCACGGTCGTTTTACAACCGGTATGGAGATCGGCGGATAGTAATAATTGTCCGACGTATGGCCGATCGATCGTACGACCATTTGATCCTCCATCTCTTTCTTTCTTTCATTCATTCGTTCATTCATTCATTCATTCATTCTTTCTTTCTTTCTTTCTTTCTTTCTTTCTTTCTTGCTACTATACGTGCATACACCTTCTTCGATCTTTTCTCTCTCTCTCTCTCTCTCTCTCTCTCTCTCTTTATCTTTTTCTATCAACATAAATCGTCGTTACGAACGAGTATGGAGAACTCGTCGTGGGTGACGATGATAACGATTACATACACTTATATCGTCCCGTTGTGGAACATCGAAACCCGTAGGACATTGACGAGCTCGAAGAATTTTTCTCCATTCCATTTCTTTATCTTTTTCTTTTCTTTTCTTTTCTTTTTTCCTTTCCCTTCACCGATATATCGTCCCACCCATCCTCCCCCCCACGCTTGGGGCACCTCCTATACACCCCTCCCCCTCCCCCGATATCCCATTTGCCGCGCGCGCGAAGCATCATCGCTAAAGGAACCAGTCCGTGATGGCTAACTTGTGGGTGACCGTAACGTGCATGTAACGTTTCGATCGAAACGTTCGTAGCCATTTTCGATTCAACCCAGGTAACACGCTCTCATCCCTTTTTATTTATATGCCGCATAAAATCGTGATCGCAAATAAATCGACATTCGATGTGTTATATGTCCCGACGAACGGCAGAAACGTTTAAACGTTTCTTGATGCAATATCAAGAGAGAAAGAGAAAGAGAAAGAGAGATAAAGAGAGATGGAAAGAGAAAAGGAAAGAGAGAGAGAGAGAGAGAGAAGGATCACGATAAAAAAAAAAAAAAAAAAAGGATATATATCGTAAATATCAATAACAATATCGATACGGCTTGAGAATCATTACTAATCGTCAAAGATTTACGTCGTGACTATGTAAAGATCTATAAAGAACAAATTTATGCCACTTCCCACGTTCTTTTGAAAATGATACAATGTCAAGGGAAGATTTGTAAAAACCGATGATTCTAATTCGTCTAATCTTAGATTCGATTTTTCTTTCGTCGAAAAAAAGAAGATCATGGTGATAGCTGTGATGGTGGTGGTGATGGTGGTGGTAAGAAGAGGTGGCAGTAAAGCACGATGCAAACTGGTCTCGTGCCTGTCTTCGAAGAAGAAAGGATAAGAAGGAACGGAACGAAACGGAACGAAACGAAACGGAAGGGAAGAGAAAAAAGATCCTGGAACGTGTGCCGCTTATACAGGAGGAGACACATGTATATATATATATGTATATATAAGGATAAGCATAAAAACTGATGCAAATCTGAGGACCTGTAACGGAATTCTAATGGCATTACCGCGATCAGGCATGGTCGCGTGTCCCGATTCTGTACGGAACCGATGAACGGGATGTTGTTCGATCGGGATTCTCGAACTTGTCACATTAGACAGATACTAACGTTCTATTCTAAAGTTATGCATCTATGTATGTATGTATGTATATAGATATATATGCATTTATGTAGGTACGTACGTATTTTACTTACAATACATTGGATCAATTGAAAAAATTATAATGAGGAAACGATCCCTCGATACGATTATTATTTATCGTACAATACCTAGTACGATAATCCGTTATGCTTTTTTTTTCGTGAAGAACGAGAGATAGATAGATAGATAGAGAGAGGGAGAGAGAGAGAGATGGAAAGGAAAGGAAAGGGATAATGCAAAGTGTGCCGATCACAATGGCGAAAGTTTCAAAAAGAATGCAAATTATTATCGTAGAGTCCTGGATTTCTACCCGTTATTCAAATATCCGTCGCGTGTTCCGCGTAAATCAAAGGTGGAACCGATCGAACGATTCGATCGAATTCGATTCGATCGTGTCTCATTCTCTTTCTCTCTCTCTCTCTCTCTCTCTCTCTCTCTCTCTCTCTTATTCTTTCTCTATTTCTATCTTTCTTTTTTCTTTAGCTTTGATGGAAGAAAGAGAGAGAGAGAGAGAGAGAACCGAGGACGAGTGATTTTCTTTCTAGGAGAAAGAGGAGGAAAAAGGAGGCAAAATTTCAAAGAGGTAGGAGAAAAGGAAAGGAAAGGGGGAGGGATTGGAAAATGAAAACTCGATGCAAATCAGTGGCAGGGCCGTGCTATGGAATTCGAATGAGATTCAAATTCAGTCGCGTGTCCTCGGCGTCGATCACGGATAGGTATATAGTCGCGTTCGCGAACTAGAAGAAAGCAAAGAGAGGGAGAGAGAGAGAGAGAGAGAGAGAGGAATAGAAGCTGGTGGTGGTGATGCAGGGGTAAAAGAAAAATATTCAAATTCGCCACGAGACGACTGCGGCATCGTGGCATTAGAATTAGAATCGACGATCCTTTTGGACGCGTGCCCGCGCATCGAAGACGGGCTCGTGCTCACGGATGCTCAAGAAATAGAAAGAGAGAGAGAGAGAGAGAGAGAGAGAGAGAGAAAAATATTTGAGCCCTATGCGCGTGCTTCGCGCGTGGAATGATTTATCCTTAAGCTCTCGTAGGCTTAGAAAAAATTTTATTCCAAGTTTCTTAACCTTTATTTTGTCCTGAAAGGGAATCGTATGGAATTGAATGGAATGAAGACAAAGGAAAGAAAAGAAAAAAAAAAAAGAAAGAAAGAACAAAGAAAAGACAAAAACAAAATTGTTTTTCTTTGCAGTTTCTCATTTCGTAATTTTCTCTCAACGTTCGTAAAGTGTTAATCTATTGAAAGCTTACTTACGCGCATTATCATTTCAAAGGGAAGATCGATCGCACGTTGATCACGATCATATTCTCTCTCCCTCTCTCTCTCTCTCTCTCTCTCTTTATTTATCTATCTCATTCGTACTTTCTCTCTTTTGCGATCTTGTCGCAAGAGATCAAACGTTTCCATCCTCCTTCTTGATTTCGTTCACGAGTATCGACGTGAATAAACGTCATGAATACCGAATTTCTTACGAAAGATCACGAAATCGAATGATCGAATAGCATTCTCGATCAAAAGTATTAGGATGTATAAAACTATCCGGTTGTATCGCTAGATAGAATGAGACATAGAGAGAGCGAGAGAGCGAGAGAGAGAGAGATTGTGTCTCGCTTAGATATATACTTCTCATACTTATAGTGTTACACCGATCCATATGGAAATATTGTGTGCGAGATGGTATACGTGGTAGCACGCGACCCTATCCACGTTTCGAATTCAAATTCAAATTCAAATTCAAATTTTCCCGCTGTGCGAGAAGACCTGCGCTCGCACCCGAATAATCATCCATCTCCCTAGGCTGTACCGTCTGCATACATAGATCTAACCATTTACATATATACCTTGGCTGATCTTAATTTCTACGTTTGATATCCCCAAAATCTTTGCACTTGTTACTTTTCTATCTATTCTTCCTTCTTCCCCCTTCCTGCAGCTCTCCCTGTCTCTCCCACCTATCCTTCCCTTTTCGCTTTCTATTCTTATACCTTGAAAGAAAAAAGGACTTCTTTTTTGATCTTCCTCCTTACCTTTCTTACTTCTTCTTTCGAGATAAAGAATTACTGAATAAAAAAAGATTATGAAGATCAGACGATGATGATAATGATGATGATGATGATGATAATAATGAGAATAATAATAAAAGGAGGGCTTGGGATTTTGCAAAATTAATATCATCTTATCCGAGTAAGAAAGAAATCAATTGGTTTCGATCCTCTCTCCTATTATTAATCTATGTAAGTATGTATATATGTAGGTATATATATATATATATGCGTGTGTATGTGTGTGTGGGTATATAACGAACGGTGTCTCTCATGAAGCTACCTGAACGTGGAAATCTATCGCGAAAATCAGACCAGTAGGTAGGCTTTTTCCATGAGAGGATAATAAAAAGAAAAGAAGAGAGAAAGAAAAAAAAAGAAAGGAAGAAAGAAAATAAAGAGATAGAGAGAGAAAGAGAGTGAGACCATTTGAAAAAATTGGTCCGTTGCAAAGACTGTTATGCGATCGATCTCATCGAATAGGAGACCCATGGGAAGAAGGTTGCACCTTCCGAAGGGAAACCCCAGCATGGTTTACCCTCCCCCACGATACAATTTCTAAATCCTCCCCTTCAACGACTCGAATCTGCTTCTAGTGTATTAGTATGCATACCTGAGAAAACTCCTGGGTACCTGTGTTTCATCTCAAATTCCCACACCTATGTATCTGCCCTTAATTCTATGCATTGTCCTTCATTGTACCATCGGATCAGACAGATATATATATATATATATATATATATATATATATATATATATATATACGTGTATGAGAAAAAAAGAAAGAAAAAGATAGAATAGGTAGTAGTTGACACTTTGAACCCTGGGAGATGAACCAAAGAAGAGGGCTAAGGGATGAATATAAGGATCGATTCCTATCCTCGACAGTTTCTTCTTTCTCTCTCTCTTTCTCTCTCTCTCTCTCTCTCTCTCTCTCTCTTTCTTTCTCTGACTCTTTCTTTTTATTTTTGAATGGATAGAGGCATCGGGGTTCACATTTGAAAAAAGAGCAAAGAGAATAATGAAAGAGAGAAAGAGAGAGAGAGAGAGAGATGGAGAACAATAATAGAAACAGTACTGGCACCGTTGTCACCGCGACCCAAATACTTTCTTTTTTTTTTTTTTTAAATACGCGATACACGCACTAACCCCTTTCTCTCTTGCTCCTCTTTATTCTTCTTCCTCCTTCGACTCGTCCTTCTCGATACAATTAAACGTACGTTGTGCGGTCTTTTCGAGGGGGTCGATTTATGAGTCGAGAGAAAAAAAGAAAAAAAAAAAGAAAAGAAAAAGAAAAAGAAGGGTCTCCAGTGATCTGAATCCGATCGAAAAGGTGCAGCCTGCACAAGTTGTACCTGTTTTTTTTTTCTTTTTTTCCTTTTATTCTCTCTCTCTTTTTACCTTCGAATCTCTTCTTGAAAAATGAATTCACCCTAACTTATTTCTCTCCCTCTCTCTCTCTCTCTCTCTCTGTCTCTCTCTCCTTTTTATTTTCCTATCGATTCGTTCAACGTCCACTTTTGTCTCGCGATTTCTCGACACGATCAGATTATATCACATGCATATGTACGTGCTTAAGCCTTTTTCCTCAATTAGAAATATATATATATATATATATATATATATATATATATATATATGCATATACATATTGTAAATATATACACATATATATGATGATACATGCTTCGTGCAAAAACGTAGAAATGTAGGTCACAGGAAGTCTCCTTTCTTCCCTCCCTCCCCGAGAGAACATCCGTTATCTATACGACAAAGTTTAATATATTATCGGAGTATCATTCGATTATTCTTCATAATTCTCGCGGTTATTCCTTTTTTCTCTCTCTCTCTCTCTCTCTCTCTCTCTCTCTCTCTCTCTCTCTCTCATTAAACATCCGTCTATTCACGTGATCGTTCGTCACTAATTGTCGATATTATCCGATATAAAAAAAAAAAAAAAAAAAAAACCGGAATTGGATGCTTTTAATTCGAGATACGAAGGGAGGCAGCAAAATTTAAATAGCTTATTTTTTCACTTGCCTGTCCCTCCCCCCCTCACGCCGCCTTTTTTTCTTTCTTTTTTTTTTATTTTTTTTTTTTAACCAGTCGGCAAACGAATTCTCTCTCTCTCTCTCTCTCTCTCTCTCTCTCTCTCTCTCACACATAGAGAATCGATTACAATTTGAAAATAAGCGAATACGTACGGATCGTATCATCCAACGAGGCGATTCATCTACATCCGTTCGTGTTATATCCTTTCGTTTACTCGAGTTATAAACAAATATTGGTTCGGTCGAAATAGATATATGAAATCGAATTAGGTGAACGTATCGAATGAAAGTGGACATGAATATCACGGGATATGCAGTTTTATCGAACGTCCGGTTGGTTTTGTAATCGATAATTCTCGTAAACGTAACGAGTGCTAATTACTTGTATATATATATATATATATATATATATGTATCTCTTTTTCTCTCTTTCTCGTGCTTCGATAACGATTAGTATTTTCTTGGAAATCTTCTATTTTTCCTCGTAGTATCTCGATACAGGTGTTAGACGTAAGGAGACGAGAAAAGAAGAGACGATAAGAAACGATACGAAAGATATGGTTATATATTTATGGGTATAGTTTAAAGGAAGTCTCTTCTATTAGAAGTAACTTCTATTAGGTAAACCTGTTTTCTAAGCTTCGATCTTATCGAACGATTATCGAAATAATTAATCGATTCGTCGTATTATGTTGTAAGTTATCTATATGGAAACATATATATATATATATATATATATATATATATATATATATTATGTATATACATGCATATGTATATGTATATACATAGATTCAATTGATTTATCTTGAAGATAAATAGAGACAATTATAACGAAATCGTAATCGAGAGGGTCTAATTAAATCTGTTGATTACACCGTCTAGGAAAATCATTTGACGTTTTCTCTTCCGGTTTTACGACTGGTGTAATTATAGAAGAAGATAATAACGACGAAAGACAGAGATAGACAGAGAGAGTTACAGAGAGAGAGAGAGAGAGAGACAATGAACAAAGACAACAACACTGTATACTATCGTAAGAATAAACGATTTGCAAAGATGAATCTTATTTATTCATCGTGGGAAAACTAACATGGAAATCGAATAGGCCAAAGATTTTTCGCCGCATTCCTTCCTCCATAATTCATCTTTACTGGTCTTCCTTCGACTCAACCACTTGCATCCTTTTTTCTATTCTTCTCTCGGCCAACCATCCATGATTATATTCATTCGAATTCCATGGAGTTACTCCGTGTCCGAGCTTAGAAACGGAGCCGACAAGTGTCGGCTATCTTTTTATATGCGTGCCGATATACATACATACATGTTATATGCGTGAGAGCTATTCGTGATTATAATATGTATGTATTTCGAAAAAAAAAAAGAACAGAAAAAAAAAGAAAAGAATAATCTCTTCCGTTTCGAAAAATTATATCCTTTATATGTTAATCTTTCATATTTACTTTATTCGCGAATTCGCATTTTAAAAATAATTCGAAGAATAATAGTAATACGTATTTTGTAAGTTAAATCCTTTTCTTTTATAGAAATAATAATATTTTTTTTTTTCTATGGTAATTTTGGTAATTTGTATCATATCTCTCTCTCTCTCTCTCTCTCTCTCTCTCTCTCTCTCTCTTTGGTCGAATTCGTATATGAAAATAATTTCGATAAATCTCATGTGTTAACTTTTGTCCTATTTTCGTACGAATGTCGCATTTAAAAATAATCCTCATGAATAAGTTAATTATTCGTACGTATTTAAATGAAAGAAGGAGAAGAAATGAGACAAAGAAAAAAAATAAGAAAAAGAAAAATGATGACGTCTTTTCCGTTCAATATTTTTATAATAAAATTACAAAAATATTTAGTTATTATCGTTATCGAAAATGTATCAAAAGGTTTTAAAAATATCATCGTTAGTAATTTTATTCGCCGAGAGTGAGTCTTCGGAAAAAAGAGAAAGAAGAAAGAAGTTTCTTGTTCTTTTTTTTTTTTTTTTTTTATCTTTTTTATTCCTTTCTTTCTTTCTTTCTTTCTTTTTCTCCAAAGGATCAAACTTTGGAGGCGCGTCTATGTAATAAAATTCGAATGCAGAATATCCGTTGGTTTATTAGAAACCGTGGGCGCGTAAGATCGATGGCCGGTTACGCAGGAACGCTTTCTTCCGATTGGTGGATCAATTTGAGGAGCGGTATCGGTCTATTTCAAATTTCAAAAAGGTATAATAGAAGGACGAGTATTAGTATAACGATAGATAGATAGATAGATAGAAAGATAGATAGATAGATAGATTGTTGGTTTCGTTGCTGCGATCCGTAACGCTTCTTCGTTCCGTCGATCGACGAGAGTGGGTTCTTCTTTTCTTCTTCAACTTCTTCTGCGTAGCTGCGAGCTTGAATTCTTTGAAATTAATGGACCGCGAGATTCGAGGCTATTTACGAAGGATAGATAAAGAAAGGATGAGAGAAAGAAAAAGAGGGGAAGAAAGAGAGAGAGAGATGCTTTGCTGCTGCTCGCAATGTTCTCGCTCGTACGGGTAGTAATAATTATTTATAAAGGTACATTTTCTACTACTGGGTCGATCGTAAAAATCATAAAATCGGCCTTTTTTTTCCCAAACTCTTTTAGAGTCTCGTTTAGTCAAGTAGGTGTACTTACTTACCTATCTTATATCCCATTACGATATGTCCACATATCAACGAAGAAAGTTTTCTCTTCGTATATATATATATATCTCTTTTCTTTATGTATATATATACATATATATATATACATATATTTATATATATCAGATATATATATATATATATATATGTGTGTGTGTGTGTGTGTGTATATTAGAAAAGCTTGATCTCGTATCGTTTATAATATACAACATAGCAAAGTTTTTAAACGAAAAACACTAAATATATTGGTTCTCTACGATCGAGAAACAACCAAGCGTTACGTTAGTCACGCATAATTAACTCGATGATTAAGCGAAAGCGTAAATTCAACGCAAGATAAATACGAGACCTCTCTTTGTAACATATATATATATATATATATATATATATATATATATATATATATATATCCAAGTATTTAATAATTATTTCCTACGAGAATCAGATGCGACATCGCTAAAATAGATATAAACGAACGTTTCATTTTCAATTTTATTTATAATTTGAAAGGGAAAACAACAAAAAAAAAAAAAGAAAAAAAAAAAAGAAAAGATAATGAGAAAGAGAAAAGGTATATTAATATTATCGATAATACATATACGTAAGATTTTTTTTTTTGTTTTTTTTTATTCGATTATATCTAATAGAATCTAATTCAAACTTTACAGGACAATGATCGAGGAGTAAAAAAATAAAAAAAGAAAAAGAGATTGAGAGAGAGAGAGAGAGAGAGAGAGAGAGAGATCAAGTTAGTTAATCAGTGGAATCGAGAAAGAAGATACACGAAGGCACGATTCTTTCGAATTACATCAGCGAACGCAATTATTTATCGTCAGTGAAACGCATGTGCCCGCGTGGTAGATCGGTATCGCTTAAACGATCGTAGGATGTGGGTTTCTCTGGTCTACACATACATATATACTCACACATACATATATCTAAATATATACAAACACAATTGAAATATCACATATGTATCTATATATATATATATATAGACGTACGTATATATATATATATGTATACAAACATACATACGTAGAAGCTGACGTGCTTGTTCGTCGAGCGATTTTTCTAGGTGTAGCTTCCTGCCTGACGTCACAATTAGTCTGATTATAATTACGACGGAGAAAGATAGAGATGGACGATGAGGAATGTCGGAGGAACGGCATGGCAGGTCGCGTTGGAGGGATGGCAAGCAGGGAGGGATCCGGGAGGAGGGATGAGAAGGGAATAGACATTAACGGTGTGGCGAACGACGACGGTCGGGGCCTGACAAGCGAGATAATTAGGCGGGACGAGACAGGACGTGCGCATTAATTAATTAGCCCAATCTAAGTCCACTTCGTTCATTGTACACGCTCGTTTCACGAAATTCTATTCTTACCGAAAGATTTCGAAACCTTTCGCGCTCATCGCCCACTTAATTATTATTATTATTATTATTATTATTATTATTATTATTATTATTATTATTATTATTATAATAATAATTATTATTATTATTATTATAATTATTATTATTATGATCATTGAAAGAACTCGAATTTAGATTTCTATTGATAATTATTTTTCCTTTGTATCGATCCAACAAAACGTTTTGACAATTATCCCTTTCTTTTTCTTCTTTTTTTTTTTTTGTTTTTTTTTTTATTTATTTTTTTTTTTTCTTTTTTTAGATATTATTCTTTCTTTTCTTTTTCCTCCTACGATACGTCCTATTATCGTTTGACGTGAAATGACGATGGAATAAAAAATAGAAGAGAGAGAGAGAGAGAGAGAGAGTGAAATTGAAAAAAAAAAAAAAAAAAGAAAAAAGAAAGTACCGATCTCATTTTCAAACCAAGGGGCTCATCGAGCACGCGAGCCGGTACGCGGAATGTTCTCTGAAAAATAATTAATTTATGCTAACGAATGAGAAGCGTAACGGCTGGCTCTCTTAAATTCGCGCCATTGAGCGACCAAGTGTCCGTAAGTCCCCTCCTATAAGCGCTCCTCTCTTTACTCCTCTTCCCTTTTTTCTCTCGCTCGACTGGTTTCCGTCGAACTGTTCGAAACTGGTTGCAGCCCGAGGGATCTCTCTTGGTCTCTTTCTCTTTAAGATACAGAGAGAGAGAGAGAGAGAGAGAGAGAGAGAGAGAGAGAGAGAGAGAGAGATAAAGAGAGATAGAGATAGAGAAAAGGCGACGAAAAGAAGAAGGAATCGAGAAGGTTATTCGTGTCCTTCAGAAGTAGTAGTATCTTCATAATTAATTTTATGTGAGAAAAAGGGGAAAAGAAAGAAAGAAAGAAAGAAAGAAAGAAAGAAAGAAAAGGAGAAAACAGGAACGAAAAGAAAAATATTAAAAGCGATGAGTTATCGCCGCGATAATTATAACGATTTGAAAATTCGTCTAGTTATTTTCTAATTGAAAGAAAAAAAAAAAAAGAAAAAAAAAAGAAAAAAAAAGAAAAGAAAAAAAAAGAAAAGAAAAAAAAAAAAGAAAAAAACAATATCACGCAAACCATTTCGTCATAGTAATAATATATTCATTAACCTCGATATTTTTCAAAGAGTTGAACGTTCGAAGTTTTACAACTTTCACGGGATCTCATGTTGTTCAATTGGCACCAACGTGATTCTAAATGTCAAAATAATGTGCTATCACGAAATTTAAGAGAGAGAGAGAGAGAGAGAGAGAGAGAGAGAGAGAAAAGAAAAAAAAATCAGAAAACAAAAAAGATAAAAAAAAAAATAACTAAACTTAAGCGAGATCTTTATGTCCGATCTATCTAATAATCTAATGTCTGACGATCAAACTTTATCGCTTATATTATAATAAGAAATTTTCGTTTCCAATTAAATAATCCTTGAAATGTAGATTTTTTTCTTTTTCTTTTTTTTTTCTTATTTTATTTATTTATTTATTTATTTTTCTTTTTTTCTTTTTTTCTTTTCTTTTTTCCTTTTCTCTTCTCACAATGCAAAAGCTAAAACCATTGTAATAACTAAGTAAAGTTTCATAGGGATTACCGTAGATGTATTACAATAAAATTTGCTGCTGTTGGTGCTGCCTGCACTTATGGCGAACGATCTCAAATATTTTAAGAGGTTTCCAGTTGAATGGCCACGATGTGTTCGTCATCGGACATTTTCGCTTTAATATCTTTTCGTAGGAAAATTAAGTCGAATTCAAACGCAGTCGTTCGTAAATAATTCAGTAACAATGCTAGATCGGGCGAGAAGAACTTATAGAGAGAAAGAAAGATAAAGAGAGAGGCAGTCCTGGCTCTCATGAAAAAAAAAAAAAAAAAAAAACACCCCCTCTCTTTTCTCTAGTTCTCTTTTCTCAAAGAGAAATTCAAACTCAGCCGTTCATCCTTACCTGTACAGTTCTTTTATTATTCGAGTTCTCGAATTATATACATATATATACTTATATATATATATATATATTTTTTTTTTTTCTTTCTATTTTATTTCCTTTTTGTAAAAAAAAAAAAAAATCTTTAAAATCGTCATGACGATACTTATCTATATGTCGATAATTAAAATTTCTTCCTGAGGATGACACGAGGAAACATTATCTAGAAATAGAATCCAATTAAAACGATACCACTATATCTATGTGAATATATATATATATATATATATATATATATATATATATATATATATATGTACGTATGTACGTATGTATGTACGTATCTATCTATCTATCTATGTAAACTCTCGCCTTGAAGAAATATTTTAATTAGCCGTTAAGCATTAAATCCGTAGATCCCTGTCGTAAATCCTACTACGAGCTTTCAATGACGACATTCATGTGAGAGTGTTAGAGACCGTGGATATATACCAACGGAAGAATTTAGTTCGATTTATCAGAGTTACGACGGGAAGTTGCTTGAGTTTCGAATGGCGACAGCCAATCTTCGATTGGATCGAATCGTCTTCGTGGATTTTGGAATACGACGAGACGACGATACGTGTGCGTAAAAGAACGGAGAGTAAGATGAAGAGAGAAGGAAAAAAAAAAAGAACAACTGAAATAAAAAGAGAAAGCAAGAAGATATAAAAAAAAAAAAAATAAAAAAGAGAAGAAGAAGGAGGAGGAGGAGGAGGAGGAGGAGGAAAGAAAGCAACACAAAAATGGAATAAAAAAGGAGCGAGACGCGAAAAGGGGTGGGGGGAGGAGGAGGAGGAGGAGGAGGAGGGAGGGAGGGAGGGAGGGAGGGAGGGAGGAGGGGAGAAGCGAGATATAAAGAGAAAGATAGAAGATGTACTAGAATTTCTAAGAGAAACGAAAGAAAAAGTCAGTGGTCTTTGATGATGGTTAGAGAGAAAAAGAGAGAGAGAGAGAGAGAGATATGTGTATATACATATATACATGTATATATAGAAAGAGAGAGAGAGAGGTAGGAAGGAAGAGGAGTAGGAGAAGGAGGAGGTGTGGGATATAGAGAAAGGGGTGGATTCGTTGGGAATTTTATAACGTATAAAATTTTAAGCGCCTTATAAAACCCAGCAAGTGTGCCCGTAGCAGTCCGTAATATGGTCTGTATATCCGTTACCAGAGCTTCGAATCTTGTACATAAAGTCTCACCCTTCTTTTATCTCTCTCTCTCTCTCTCTCTCTCTCTCTCTCTCTCTCTCTCTCTCTTTCTCTCGTTTTCCTCTTACGTGCATCTACGTCTCCTTTCATTCAACCCTTTCGAATGCCCTTCCTTCCCCCCCCCCCTCTCCTGCCCCTCCCTCCCTCCTACATTCCGATCAGTTTTACAATACACGGATAGGTATTTGTAACTTGGTAGGTTGTATTTATGAGACTTTAAATTACTTTATTTCTTGGCTGACGTTAATATAATACATAGTAGCATATGTACCTATGTATGTATTTATATATATATATATATATATATATATATATATATATATACGTATATGTATGTATATATGTATGATGTGTGTATTTCTACGAGGCCTCGAACTTAATCTCTTTTCTGATTCTTTTTTGTTTGTTTGTTTGTTTGTTTGTTCGTTCGTTCATTTGTTCGCTCGTTCGTCGTCCGTTCGTTCATTTTACTTTTTCTTTCGATTTCTTCTTTTTTTCCTTTTTTCATTTCTCATGACTACTAGAATATTTAATATTTATGATCGATCGATAAATCAATTAAACGGACACGGATTAGAATGTCTTCATTTTCTTATCTGATCGCACTTTTATTATTATTATTTTTATTATTATTATTATTATTATTATTATTATTGTTATTATTATTATTATTATTATTATTATTATTATTACTATTATTTTCATTATTATTCTCGATATTGGTATATTACTATCAGCTTTACATATCTCTTCTATCTCTCTCTCTCTCTCTCTCTTTGGCATACGAACTATGTTGTAATTGCAAAACATTGTTCTAACAGCTTCATTAGATATTTATAGTGAACGTTACACTCCACGGGACACGCTGAGCGTGGATCTCTCATACTCGTAACATACTATAAATAATCGCTGTATTTGCATATTGAATCATTTGATTCCAGAGTATTGTATGTTGGAAGCTTTTTAGTGGGGATAACGAAATATTCTCTCTCTCTCTCGAGAGAGAGAGAGAGAGAGCTATCTAGCTTCTGCGAACTACATTTCGATATACAGTTTTACTATTAAAATAGTAATACTAGAATATTATGTAAGATAGACACATAAGCACATTATTTGGATGATGGTATACGATCGATTTATGAATTATTAGAAATAAAATGGAAGTGTTCTATAACTGTGATAAATCGATCATATATATATATATATATATATATATATATATATATATATATATGTATCTATATGGATTATTGTCATATCATTTCGAAGATTAAAAAAAAAAAAAAAACAGAAGACCGGATATATCGATTCATTGAAAAATAACTATTATTAATTTATTATTTTACTTTATAAATATCGTCGAACGTGTTTTTCTTCTTTTTTCTCCACTTTTTATTTTTCCTCTTCTCTCTCTCTCTCTCTCTCTCTCTCTCTCTCTCTTTCTCTGTCTCACACGCATACACACATATACACATTTTTTGATATAACAATTTAACTTATCAATGTTCAGAGAAAATGTTTTTCTTTTTCTTCTTTCTAAATCAATACAATTAACGTTAGGAATTTGGGAAAAGCCTCTTAGGAACCTAAAGTCGTTATCGACATTGAGAAATAAGGAAACGTTCAGAAACGGATGTTGGATTTACATATCGGTCCTACGCAAATAAGACAAGTTATCCTTGTTTAAGCACGATACGCCATAATCATCGTTAACGAAGAAAAAATATCAGAGAGAGAGAGAGAGAGAGAGAGAGAGAGAGAAAGAAAAAAAAAAAAAGAAAGAATGTAAAGAGACGAAAAAGAGGTTCGATAATAAAGTTGAACTCATAACCGGAATTTTGATTCGACTAATATACCATAGATTTTTTCTATCTTTCTTTCCTTTGCTCTTCTTTATTTCTTTTTTTTTTTTTTTTTTACTTTTTCTACCAACTTATCGAACTTAATCTATATTAAGTAATCGATACTCGTGTTTATCATCCACGTTCACGTATCTACGTACATACATACGTAGATATACAGAGGAATGAAGAGGGTAAATTAAAAAGAGAAAAAAAAAAAAAAAAAAAAGGAGAAAAGAGAAAAAGAAAAAAAAAGAAATAAAAGGAAGAAAAATGAGGAAGAAGAAGAAGAAAGAAAGAAAGAAAGAAAGAAAGAAAAGAAGAAAAAGAGAAATGAGGAAGAAAGAAATGATCCTCGTCGATCCTCGTCGATCCTCGTCATTCGTCGCCCGTTCGATCTCTCTTATTTCATATCTCGGATTAAGATCGACGAGTTCCACTCTGAGAACCGATATAATTAATTACCCAAAAAGATGAAGAGCGAAGGTGTACCCCCCGCCGAAAGGAGTCAGCATATTCTCGTCATAGTTCCACGAAAGAAACTCCACCGTTGCACACCCTCTTTCATTCCACACCCCTACTCTTCCTCCCTCCCTCCTACCCTCCTATCCTCCTCACCTCTTTTCTTTCTTAAAGGTCGACCGTGAGTTTTAATTTTCGTCTCTTGTCATTCGTTGTCACATCGTGAAGTTTATCTTATATACATACGCATGTGTCTATATGTGTATATATGTGTGTGTATGTATCTGTTATATAAAGTGTATAACTTCCAAATACATTTCGATGCTTTCCATCCTGTCAATGTGTAATTTACTATCATTTATTTTGTTAGAATTTTATTACACACACATACTTTCACTCGCTCTTTCTATCTCTCTTTCTCGCTGGAAATTAGACGATACACTAAAGCTTATCAATAAAGATTAAAAGATTATACAAAATTCTTTTGTCAAGAATAATTACTCGTATTGCTTCCTCGGAATACTTAATAACGATCTATCTGATTTACTTATACTCAATATGTTATTGTACACACACATACACACACACACACACACACACACACACATATATATCATTATGCTAACATCGATAGTTACTTACTACAGGTATATCGATAATTGTATTGAAATATCCAACGATGGTGTTATGAAATAGTATCGATAAAAAAAAAAAAAAAAGGAAGAAGAGAAAAACGAAAGAATGTAATTATTTGTATGGAACAAATAGAATTAAAAATAATAATTTCCTCTTTCTCTTTTACACTCTCACTCTCTTTCTCGTTCTATCGTTTCGAAAGAAAACGAATTGAATGAGAAATGAATTTTTTTTTTGACAAAAAAAAAGAAAAAAGAAGGAAAAAAAAATTATTGCGATTAAAAAAAGAAAGGAGAAAAAGAAAAATAGAAATAAAGAAAGAAAGATAATATTTTCTCGAAGGTAGGTATATGAAAAAAAAAAAAAAAAAAAAAAAAAAAGAAAAAAAAGGAAAAAGGTAAAAAAGAAAGATAGGAAGAATATCAAAAGGGCAGAAGGAACAAGGGAAATATTATAAAGGGCTAAAGGCAAAACGATGGGGACCAGTCGATAAATTCCAATCGTCCTACTGGAATCCTAAGTCTAAATTCGGAATCATTCGGCCACCGGGTGCGGGTGCAAACCCCCCATAGATACTGAACCATTGTGTTTCGTACCTTTACCCCGTACGAGTTTGTCATAATTCTAGGAAAAGCTGATACTCGTCTACGTCTTTCCTCTCTCTTTATCGTTCTTTCTTTTATATATATATATATATATATATATATATATATATATATATACATTTTTTTTCTTTCTCTTTTTTCTTTCTTTTTTCCTTTTCCTTTCTCCTTCTTTTTCTCTTCCTCCTTCTTAACAATGAGACGAAGAAAAATCTCGTATATTTAATATATGGAAATGGTCATTTGATACCTTTTAAATATTCACGTGAAATGGATTTTGAGAAAAGGAAAATTGTTAAAAAAAAAAAAAAAAAAATAATAATAATAATTGTTTTTTTATTGCTCAACATCTTACGTCGAAACTATCAAGTATCGTGTATATACATTTCTACAACATATATATATATATATATATATATATATGTATATATGTGGAAATGTTTATAAATAATATTACAAATATTTATGCGTATGAAAAAAACAAATTATATATATATATATATATATTTATATTTATATTTTTTTTCTTTTCTTTTAAATGAAATACGATTATTTTTATCGTTACCATCGTCGCCATTAAAGATATCCCGAAGAACGTTAAAGTAAACCTGCGAAATATTTTATATCGTTCGTTTAGAAAAGTCAAGTCGTCGGTTGGGTATGGTTGAAAACAGAAAAGTAAGAAGAGTGACAGTCACCTGGCGTTGGTGGCAGGATGAAAGAAACGTGCTTTGTTTACACACCTGGGTGTCGTACGTGAACGGTCCATAACAGTAGCGTCGATCATGGCTAAGCGTAAAACTAAATCTGTTCTTTGCTCTTTCAACAATTCCTCCTCGTCTACCTGAAGGCAAAGGATAGAGTAGGCCCTTTGAGATGTTGAGATTTTGCGCGTTAATATATCTACCATCTATTATCGTAATAATGAAAAAAAATTTTGAAAATGTAAAAGGAAAAGATCATCGTGCGTATGAAGAGAATTAAAAAAAAAAAAAAAAAAAGTGAAAAGAAAAGAAAGAAAAGAAAAAAAATTAAGAAAACGAAAAGATCCTTTTCAATTTTTTTTTTTTTTTTTTTTTTTTTTTTTCTTTACGATCGTAACGTCATTCATTCGATTTGACGATTATTCGGGTCATGTAAATGTAGAATAAAAAAAAACAAAAAAGAAAAAAACAGAAAAAAAGAAAACGATCCGTATAGATCTTTTTCTTCTTCTTTTTTTCAATGACTTTGTTGTTCTTGATGTTCCTATTGCGAACGACATCTGGCGTTGGCACGGGCAATGGCTTTCAGCTCGAGGGAATTGATTCTAAACGAGCCGCGGCCATAGACACGACCTAATCACTACGAGGATATTAGCTAATCTCGACCAATTAGACGTAATGGTTGGATTAAGACACGGGTCGCACGCATACTAAAAATTGAATATTATATAATCCGTGGACACGGACCAAGCATGTAATGTTTCCCACGTATGTACTTACGTATCGCGAGACATTAGGCGATCGTTAGACGGTCGGCTTCTTCTACCTACTACCATCGGACTCCATCTGAGTTGCTTTGCTGCTACGATATATCTATGTATAACAACGTCGTTTTGCTGTTTTATATACTTACGTGTGGGAGACCACACTCTCATAGAAACGTACGAGACTAACTAACCACCGGAATGATTTTCTATGAGACATTATTTCCAAGGAAAACTTCGTTAGAAAGTCCTACGCGAGTAACAAGCCGGTATATTAAATGATTTGTCCGAAATTGGAAAGCTTTATTAATTCGAATTGAATCGAATCGAATCTAATCTAATCTATGGGAATGCGCTCGATCGAAATCAAACAAAACGAAAGAAAATAAAGCAAAACAAAATGAAAAGGAAAGAAATTTATTAATACTTTCTTCTTCCGTCGTTAATATCGATCGTTCAAGAGAAAAGAAGAAAGAAAAGAAAGAGAAATTAATTAAGGTGGGTCTAACTAAAGAGAGAGAGAGAGAGAGATTGGAAAAAAAAGAAAAGGAAAGAAAAAATTGGTCACGAGAATTAAAGAGAAAAAGGAAAAGAAAGGGGCAAAAAAATAAAAAAAAAAAAAAAAAAAGAAAAAAGGAAGTACCATCGGCGTCATTATCCTCGGTTGGAAAAATGTTATCGTCCGTAATAAAATTAGATAGGGACGTGATCGAAACGGGACATTCGGTCGTGAATCGAGATAGGATGGATCGTTCGAAACTTTTAATACTTGTGTGAAAAGAAAAAAAGAAAAAGAGAAGGGAAAATAAAATGATACAGGAAACGAAAAGAAAAAGGGAAAGAAGAAGACGAAGAAGAGAGAGGAAAAAAAAAAAAGAAAACGGAAGAAAAAAGAAAAGAAAAGATAAGAATCAATCTTGTCAATGAAACAATCGTTCGATTCGTCCATATAAGCGTATAGATAATGTTCAATATTGTTAGAAGATAAATCATAGCAACGACAAATACATATTATACGTAGGACATACAACGATGGAAAAAACATACGTCAAACGTAATTTCACGTTGTTCGTAAATCTCGGTTGGTGAATAATAGAGTAGATATACTAAAGTAGCTGGCCATGGCCGCTGTAATTAAAAGGACATGTAAATGTGAGATCGAATGAACATATGTACGTGTGGGTGCCTACACACACACACACACATACACGCGCTCACGTATATACATACATACATACATACACCGAGCACGATCGCGCTAATTACGTGTAATAAAAAAAGCAAGTTGGAAGCGTAACGATTGAAAGAGCAATCACGTAAGAGTACAGCATGTTTCGGTCTGTTGTATTATTATTAGGCAACGAAAAAACTTACGAGGGAGGTAGAAAAAGAAGAAGAAGAAGAAGAAGAAGAAGAAGAAGAAGAAGAAGAAGAAGATGGAACAAAGTTTCCGACAAAGTGTGGTCGACGGGAATGAACGCAAACACACGTGTCACGTCTGTCGCCATCATTTCCCAGAATTATTACACATTTCTCTGTCTCTCTCTCTCTCTCTCTCTCTTTCTTTCTTTCTCTCACTCTCACTCTCACTCTCTCTTTCTTTCTCTTTCTCTCTTTCTTTTTTATCAAATAAAGGACGAGCTTTCTCTTTCTTTCTTCATTTCTTTTTCTCTCCTTCTTCTTCTTCTTCTTCTTCTTTTTCCTTTTTTTTTTTTTTCGTTTGTATCTTTCTTTTTTCTTTTTTTTTCTTTTTTATTATCAAATAACACGATATAGGTATGGGTATATTATACCTATCGATAATATGCTGCCTTCTCATGTGAAGGCGATGATTATACGTTTCGACCTTAAATAGAAGATAAAGGGCGAGGCACGAAGAAGAGAAAGCATTTTTCGTTTCGAAGACATCTGTGTTTATCGTCGGAACGGCACGAAAAAAGGAAACGCACCGGTTTCACTCTTCACGTTGGAAAGAAAGAAAGAAAGAAAGAAAGAAAGAAAGAAACAGAAGTAAGGGAGAGATGGAGAGCGAGTGAGAAAGTGTGAGAGAAGGCCTACGTTTATTATCTTACCGTTCGACCGGTCCCAACGACGCCGGAGATAACGATAATCGTGGTGGACGTGCGAGTTCCGAGTTCCCTTCCGATTTTATTACGCGACGAGATAACGACGATGGTACCTACGATCAATGACGTCTGATAAATAAATAAAATCAAATCAAATAAAATAAAGTGAAATAAAAGTGAAATAGAAAAAAAGAAGAAAACGAAAGAAAGAAAAAAAAAAAAGATATATACAATCGTTCTCTCTTCCGAGAGAAACTCTTTAAAGGCACGAAGTATAATATAGGAGTAATAAATTTTATCATCGGCTTATCATTTTAGATCCTTTCTCTCACTTATATACATACACACATATATATATATACATACATACATATATATATATATATAGGGTCTAAGTTTTCAATTTATTAATTAATTTATTTATATATTTATTACTTCTCTTAATAATTCAATTTTTATTCGTACAAAAAAAAATATGTATATATATATATATATACATGTATATGTATAGAATATATCCATAAAAATATTTAAGAGTTTAGATACGTGTGTATATATATATATATACATATAAAGAAAAAAAATGTGAAAGAGACAAAGTCGGAAGAGTCTGATCTTAAAAAGAGTCTAGAGTTTGGAACGAGGTGGATAAAGAAAAGTGGGGAGGGGGGGAGTTTGAGGGGTAAATGGGGATGAGGACGGGGATTGGCGGTGAGGCGAGGTGAAAAGGAAGGTAAGGGAAGAGGGAGGAGAGCTCACTCTCGTCCGGTTTGTCGGCGGTTGGACGACAAGCGTTCCCCAAACACAGAGGGACAAGGCCAACCCCTGGGGGTGGCAGGCAACAAGTGACCACAAGGCAGGACGCACACGGACAACAGAGCCGCGGGCCTTAGCTTTTCTCTTTCTTTCCATCTTTCTCTCTGTTTTTCTCTCTCTCTCTCTCTTTCTTTCTCTCTCACTCTCTCTGTTTAGTTATATCTATCTTACTCTCACTCTCACTCTCACTCTCACTCTCTCTCTCTCTCTCTCTCTCTCTTATTTCCCGCGTGGTCGTCGACCACCAGGCAGCCGGTCGTTCGTCGAAGACGATCGATATATCGATCGTTCACGGGAAACAGCACGTCGAACACACGTCGTCGTTCGGAAACGTGTGTTGCCTGTGTGGTATGAAAGTAAAAGAGCGAGAGAGAGAGAGAGAGAGAAAGTGGGAGGGATTTGATCGGTGTCTTACGTGGGTTGCGGTAGGCCACGGACGTTCGTTCATTCGTCTTTCGTGCCCTTCGAAGGTCTAGCGATAGAAAAGAGAGAGAGAGAGAGAGAAAGACAGAATGAGAGAGAGAGAGAGGGAGTATGTGCTGAATTCGTTCCACTTCGAAGGGCAAGGAACTCACTTTTTACTTGAACTCCAAAGAGAGAGAGAGAGAGAGAGAGAGAAAGAGAAAGTTAACAGTGTAAGATGATAACGTTCTTTAGTCTTACTCAGTGTTCTCGCAATCAGGGTTGCGTCTATCATGTAGTTCTTTATCATTAATATCCGATCACGAGGAGGAATAGCCCTTTTTTTTTTCTTTTTTTTTTTTTTTTCTTCTTTATCACTGTAAATGATCGATAATAGTCTTACGAATACACATTTGTAAGATTCACTCTGTGTCCATTCTTTCTTTCTTTTTATTTTTCTTCTTTTCATTCTAGACGCACCTAAGAAATTAAAATTTAGAGCTAATCATTTAAGTTAAAAGAAGAAGAAGAAGAAGAAGAGGAAGAAGAAAAGAGACATGTCGCATTGAACTACGTAAGAATAAATCTATAATTGTCGAAATGAATATAGTAGGGATTATGAAATAGACATCAATTTCGAATGGTAGAAATATACCATGTTTCGTTTTTTTTATTTTCTTTTCTTTTTTTTTTCCTTAAAAGAATCACCGTTGTTCATTAGAAAGGGGGTAAGAATGTAAGTAAAAAAGGAAGTAAAAAAAAAAAAAAAGAAAAGGAAAAAAGACAAAAGAAAAAAAAAAGAAAGGAAAGAAAAGTAAAAAAGAAACAAACCAAAAAAGAAAAAAAAAGGAAAAGAAAAAAAAAGAAAAAAGAAACAAAATAACAAACACAAAAAAGGGCATACCCTCTCGATGCCGCAGGAGTTAGTGGTTAAAGGAAAACACCCCGGCGGATTTCTTTCGTGTTTTACACGGCGGTGGCTCGACGTGGCAATGTTTTAGCGTATTGATCCGTTGGGGGTTTAGTCGAGTCGAGGGTGGTAAGAGTGGCGTCGTAGATGGTGGAAGAGGGTGGAAGGAGGATGGTCGCTGCGGGAAAGAAACGGGCGGTCAGTAAGGAGCGAGGGGTAGAAGAGGGTAAAAACTGGACGGCGGCACTTACTCGCTCATAATCACCCCACGAGCTGCTTCGAGCCGTTTCCACCCTCTCCCTCTCACCCTCGCCCTCTTTCTCTCTCTCTATCTATCTATCTTTTTCTTTCTTTCTTTCACATATACACTCACGTTTTCCTTCTTCGAACCATCTCGAAGTTCGAACTTATATATATACATATACACACATACATGTACGTAATACGTGTGCGAGGTTAAGTGCACGCACAGACGTAACTACCACACAAATATACGACCCCTTTTCTCTCTTCCCCCTTCATTTTTTTTATCTTTTCTTTTTTTTTTTTGTTCTTTCTCTTTTTCTTTTTCTTCTACGAAATCTTCTCTCTTTCTTCTCTTTGGAGCTTTACTGTTCACGTGCTTCGGTAGGTAGATAGGTAAGGTATCTACTTCGCTCAAGTTGCACCTGTTTTCCGTGAGCGCATCGTTTTCAAAATCGTTGCATCTTTTTCCATTGAGCTTTTGTGTTGGTAATTGAACTAGATGAGAAAAGTGCAATACCCAGAAGAAAAAGAAGAAGAAGTAGGAGAAAAAAAATTCAATGTATTGTCGTTTGTTCATCGTTGGATATTAATTTACAATTACAGACGTAATATTTGTAATTATTTGTATCTTATATATTTGATTGTTCACATTTGCAAAATTTTTTTCTTAATATTCATTTCATAATTCCAAATAAAAAAGATTATTATTATTAACGAATACGAATCGTGAGATTAGAGATTTATTGATAGAAAGATCCGACAATGAGAGAGAGAAAGAGAGAGAGAGAGAGAGAGAGAGAGAGAGAGAGAGAGAGAGAGAGAGAGAAAGAAAATATCGTAACGTCGACGTGGCGAAGACGACGCGAATCGATAAGTACTACTGGCGAGCGAAGTAACGCGGCAGCCCTATAGCAGCTACCTTGGCCACCCCTTTTTACCTATGCACACCCTTAAATAATTGCGGCTCGTTCGCGCAAATTATCCCGCGGGGTTTCCGCGTCGGCTAAAGTAAAATATAATGATACGGCTAGCTCGTCGCGCGTGCGTTACTATGTGCGTGCTTCTATGTAATGCGAGTTTCTAAACATTCTCTTATACTTATACACGTATACATACACACATATATATACGTGCGTGCGCATGTTCGTCTATGTGTTCATATAAAATTCTTATATACCGCGTATTCATTTACACTCTCTCGTGAATATATTCTCATATTAAAAAAAAAAAAAAATATATATATATATATTTGGTTGATTAGTATTTGAATTTATGCGTTTCTGTGTATGAACATTATACCGGACACTCATACGGATTGGTACACATAAAAAGCCTTTTCGAGAACTCGTCTCTCGATACTCTCGAACGTTTACACGTAACGCAAAGTGTGAACACCCGTTTACACGAGCGGCTCATCGTAAAATTCAAGAGCGAAATAATGAGCGTGTGTTTGCTTATCGCCTACGTAAAAGAGTAAAGAAGAAGAGAACCACTTCTCTTTCCTCTTCTTTCGTCTATCACCGAAGACCGAATGAGGAAGAGGAAAGTGAAAGAAAGAAAGGAAAGGAAAAAAGAAAAGAAAAGAGAAGAAAAAAAAAGAGAAGTAAAAAAGTTGCGAGAGAGATTCTTCTCGTGGAGTAATCATCTCGCGATCTTATACCAGTCTACCTCTGTGTAATTCTAATGTTACATCTTTTTCTCTTTTTTCTTCATTTCAGACGGAGTCTCCGGTTCTTCTATGCTGTCGAACCTATTTGGTGAGTGATTCATAGATAAACTAAATACTTTCTCCGTTAAACGATATCTATGATAATTTTATGAACTTTGCTTTACGATTATAGAGGCACTTCGCGTTTAAATTTAGCCTTAAAAATATTTTTCTTTGGGAAAAACGAAAAGTCTTTTTTACAGGTATAGACAAAAATTATTCACACAGAAATATCTTGTCAAATTCTCTCTCTCTCTCTCTCTCTCTCTCTCTCTCTCTCTCTCTCTCGCTCTCCTTCTTCAAGTGTAATCTGCGATAATCTTGATGTTTTAATTGCGTCATTTTTTTTCTTTTCTTTTTATTCGTTCTTTTTTTCCTTCGAGAAAAATATTCAGTCGCAAAGATTATCTGAAAAAAAAAAAAAAAAGAATCTTATATCGCATACCTTCGACGTATAGTACAAGTAAAAAAAAAAAAAAAAAAAAAAAGAAAAAATATATACATATTCGAAATGCAATACGATAATTCTTCCCCCCACCCCTCCTCCTCCTCCTCCTCCTCCTTCAAAGTACAGTGAACGTAAAAACAAGATAAAATATAAAAGATTTCTGCGAACTAACAAGTCTGTCTTTTTACGTTTTTCACTTTTGTTCCTTTTTTCTTAAAAAGAAAACGACTAAGAAAATTACATAATCCCAGATAGCTCCGTTATCAGAGATACATGGAAAGAGAGAGAGAGAGAGAGAAACGTGATAGGAAATTGTGATCACGATCGAGGATCAAAAAAAAAAAAAGAAAAGAGGTAACCAAAGGTAAAACATACCGTGTTAATTAAAAATACGAGTTGGGGAAATATCGTAAAGTTTGAAAAGGAGATTTTCAATCTAAGGCGAGGGCGGAGGAAGAAGAAACAGATCGTGGCATGATCGCGAAGAAGTATGGTATACAGGATAAAGCCAACCAACCAAACAACCAAACAACCAACCAACCAACCAAACAACCAACCAACCAAACAACCAGTTAACCATCTAGCTAGCTAGAAAGCTAGCTAGGCTTGTCCTTCTCGTCTTGGTTTCTCTCTCTCTCTCTCTCTTTTTCCTTCCAACTATCTTTATCTCTTTCTTTCTTCCTTTCTTTCTTTCTTTCTTTCTTTCTTTCTTTCTTTCTTTCTTGGTGTAAACGCAGTCGTGTAACACACCCGAGGTGGTCGTTGGGTACGCGCGTGCGATTACTTACTCTCCGCCGGCGAATTAACGACGAATCACCGATGGGAAAACCGGTTGCCCGGACGCGAACGAACGGCACGCAGCCTAACGACTTCTCTCCTCGACTTCAACGGGCATTCCAACGGCACGAGTTTGCCCCGCGACGCGAATTAATGGAAACACGCCGCGGCATGCCGTACGCGCTGATAAAGCGGAACGTAGACCGAACGAACGAACGAACGAACGAACGAACGAACGAACGAACGAACGTACGTACGTACGTACGTACGTATGCAACGTAAACGTAAACGCAACGACCGTCTTTCTCTTTCTCTCTTTTCTTCTTCCTCTTCCTTCTTCTTTCTTCTTCCTTTTTCTTCATCGTTCGATCCGCCTCGTCGCGCTTCGAATTAAACGATTCCGTGTTAACGCCCGCTTCTCTCTCTCTCTCTCTCTCTCTCTCTCTCTCTTTCTGTATCTCTATCTCTCTATCTGGAAAATATTTGAGAAACCCAATGATATCTATCGTTCTTCCGTAAGCATACGTTTTTCCCAATCTTTTCGTCTCTGAGGGCCGTTGAAAGATCTGCTGCGGGTATACATATCTTTCTCTCTTTCTCTCTCTCTCTCTCTCTCTCTCTGTCTCTCTTTCTCTCTGTCTGTCCCTCTGTCTCCTATGTCTGTGTTCTATCTCTTTTACTCTTTTTGGCCTTTTACGTTTTGCACGTACCACGAACGAAGATATCGAGATTCTCCTTTACCTTAGTCTTAATTATTTTACTATCTATTCGCGTGCCTTTCTTCTTCCTTCTTATTCTATTCCAATGGGATAATTATTTGTAACAGCTTACGACAGAAAGCGATAAGGAAGACAGAGAGAGAGAGAGAGAGAGAGAGAGAGAGAGAGAGAGGGACACTAGAAACTCGTTGAAATTAAATAGAGAACGGAATTAGATACGTTATAATGATTAATAATAGAACAAATTGAGTAATGTTACGATATCGTAGAATGATCTATCCGAGTAGTAACAAACTTGACTCTCTTCGTATATAGAAAATTGATGAAAACTAATAATAAATATCAGTTCAGTTTTATATATAATACCTAACCGAGTCATATATTATTTCTGTCACGTTTGTTAAGCTGTTTATGTATGTGTACTTAATGATAATCGGTAAAAAAAAGAAAAAGAGAGAGAGAGAGAGAGAGAGAGAGAGAGAGAGAGAATAAGGAGAAAAGATGGTACGATATGCTTCGTCGAGTTTACATTCGTCCTTTTTCATTAGGATTTCCTCTTTGGCTTAGGTCAACGGCACGATTCGATTGAAAAATATCGTACAAAAAGAGTAATGTAACCCGTTAATCTGTAAATTGATTTTTCTAAAAAAAATAGAAAAAAAAAAAGAAAAGAAAAAAAAATAGAACCAGAGAAAAAAGAGAAAGAAAAACAAAAATGAAATTACAAAATCGAAAAGAAGAAGACAAGAAAACAAAAAAAGAAAGGAAGAATAAGAGGAAGAAGACGAAGACGTAAGGGGAAACAAAAAGAAAAAAAGAAAAGGAAAACAATAAAAAAAGGACGGAAACACAAACGCGTCGACTATCTCGATAACGATCACTCGATGGCTTTCGGTCACGCATAGGTACACGCTCGTGTTCTTACACACATACACACACACACACACACACATATACACATACACGCACGCACGCATGCCCCTTACGTCCCACGCTTTTGATTTAAAAGTAACATCCGCGGATTTGTATCGTTACGCGCGGTAATCGTTCGAGATGTATAAAATAAGCGTTTGGAAGGCCTGAGCCTTTCCGTAATTGAATTACTACAAGCAAATCGCGTTATTTCGTATTCCCTACTGTTGTGTATGTGTCGGTATCTATGTGTGCGTGTATGTGTGTGTATATGTCAGGATGTATGTGTATGTTTGTGTGTGTCTATGTGTCAGGATGTATGTATATGTGTGTGTCTAACGAGCGACGGAACGACATTCCGATGGGCGCACGAGTTTGTCTCTTGCCAGGCGAATTAATGGAAATGTTCCGGCTCAAGAAGCCCCGACCATACGGGAACAGGTATATGTCTCTATTGGCGTTTACTAAATTCGCATAGTTCTCGCTTACCCTCGAGAGATTATTCAATCTTCGATCGACTATTTCCTTTGGGTATAATAAATTGGGTTCAAGGTTACACATGATAACGATAACGACAATAATAACAACAAGAAAAGAATTTTTCTTCGATCATCGACGAGACGCGACCGACCAGAGAGAGAGAGAGAGAGAGACAGAGAGAGAGATTCGTTTATTATTTTTCTTTCTTTTCTTTTGTTTTTTTTTCCTCCCCAATTTGAAAAATAATCCATACGCGTATATACACATTATACCTAAGGGAACAGACAAGACGTATTTATTTTTTTGTTTTGTTTCTCTTTTATCACATGTACGTACAATATTTACAATCATCTTAGATCGTACGTACGTACGAGCTCTCTTATACATCAAGGAGAAATATTTATGCAAACAAACTGAGCGTGTAAATCATCGACCCAATAACCGTGACCCCGTGGGGTTTTGTATATCGTGAATTTGGCTTGGTAGTCGCACAGTAGCAATCAGGTCGTCCCAGAGTAAACGTCGTTTTTAGTATGGCTGACTTAGCTTCGGATTTTAATTTAAGGACTTTAATTTAATTTTATTTCTCGCTTATAACTTTCTCTTATATCGAGAATACATTTGCACATTATATATATATATATATATATATATATATATATATATATATATCTCGCTGTATTATTGGATATTAGATTTTCATAATTAAAGAGCCGTCGTATACATAAAGATCTCGTTCATATATCTAATCCTCTATATATAATACATAAATACAATAACAACATTGTATAAATAATATGAACAAATGAAAATTGTTACGATTGGACGAATTAATATTACGTAAATGTTATTATATTATTTCTCGTTTTAGGACATAATAATCAATATTCTCTCATGGATAATAAATTTTTTTTTCGATAAAAAGAAACGACACCGATATTTCTTATTCTTTTAAGTTAACGAAATTCGTGTTTCTTTGACCGGTTAAGTTCGAGGTTAAAGAAGGAAGAAAAGAAAGAAGGAAATAAGAAAGAAAGCGCAAGAAAGAAAGAAAGAGAGAAGGAAAGAAAGATTTCCTCGAAGACGCGCGTAATCGCGACGTAGGAGCAAATTAGGCTGGCTTCAAGCTGCCTTTTACCGCCTAACGACTTTGCCGAGCATTCCAATGGTACGAGAGAGAGAGAGAGAGAGAGAGAAAAAAAGAGAGAGAAAGAGAGAAAGAAAGAGAGAGGTTGCCTCGCAACGCGAATTAATGGAAACACGCCGCGACATGCCGTATGCGCTGATAAACCGGAACGTCCATTCCACGCACCTCCGCTCGAACGCCACAATGCGTTCCACTCCTTTGCGTTGGATTAAGCGATTTGCGTGAGGGCGCGCGCGCGCGCGCGAACGAGCGAGCGCTCATATGCGCTAACATAGGCGCATGCGCAACGACACGTGACGTAGCATTTTCGTGAAATCATAAGTCTCCTCTTACCGAACCTCTTTTATTATTCTTTTTCTTTCTTTTCTTTTCTTTTTCTTCTTTTTTCTTTTTTTACGTTCTTTCTTCTCTCTCTCTCTCTCTCTCTCTCTTTTCTTTTTTATTTTTATTTTTTTTTTATTTGTTTATACAAAGGTGAACCCAACAAACCACCGGCTACGTATCCTCCCTCCCTTCTTTTCTCGTTCGACAAAATTGTTCGATAGGTTAAATCGTTTATCGTGACTTATCGCAATTCGTTTGATTAAATTAGAAAACGAAATTAACATTCGGAGAGAGAGATAGAGAGATAGATAAATAGATAAAGAGAGAGGGAGAGAGAGAGAGAGAGAGAGAGAGAGAGAGAGAGAGAGTGAGAGAGAGAGTAACCTCATCCACAAAGTTCCTTTCTAATTAACTTAAGTAATAGCAAATTTCGTTTGGTACTTCTTGAGAATCGTTACGTTAATCGAAAACAATCCCCACTTCTTCTTCTTTATCTTCTTCTTCTTCTTCTTCTTTCTCGTTTACTTCGACGGCAAAGGCAAATCACCGAGAGATCATTTGTACTCTTTTTCTCTCCCTCTCTTTTTTTCTTTCTTTTTTCGTTTCCTCCTCCTCCTCCTTCTCCTCCTTTTCCTCTTTCAACACACACGTAGGAGTTAGGTATCGTTGATTTTATCGATGGCACCGCGAACGAGAAAAAGAGAGAGAGAGAGAGAGAGAGAGAGAGAGAAAGATCCTTTTCCGATCGGATTAAAAAAGTTCATGGCAGCGTTTGATAATCGCATTGGTCCAATGGTAAATCTAATAGGACGTTGTTTTAGCGAGTAGATATACTCAGGTATAGATAGTGTTTTATGCCTTTAACGGATCTCTCTTCGTCCTTTTTCTCTGATATCTTTGACCTCTTCACGGTTTTTCAAATTAAAGGAGATATAAGAAAAAAGAAAAAAGAAAAGGAAACGAGAGAGAGAGAGAGAGAGATAAGTAAATAAATAGATTAATAGATCATTTATCGTCGCATTGTCATTGGAAATTAACCGCTACGAATCTCCTTGATTTACTGTGTCAGATTGATTCGTATAAAAAAGTCAATATAATCTTTTTTTTGTAAATTCTCTCTCTCTCTCTCTCTCTCTCTCTCTCTCTCTAGCACACACGTACGTCATAGTAGTAGAAGAAGAAGAAGAAAAAAGTACAACGTAAATAAGTAAAGCGAGCGAGGAATAATGTAAGAGAGAAAAAGAGAAACGAAAAAAAGAAAAGGAGATATAAAAAGAAAAGTCAGAAAAAGAGAAAAAGAAGATGAAGAAGAAGAAAGAAAGAAGGAAAGAGAGAGAGAGAGAAAAAAAAAAGAAAGGACTTACTGTCGCATAAGTCGTTACACTTTGTCGCTACTTATACGTATGATTTACCGCATCGTCGATTCCGCGTCGCGAATTTGCAACTTCTTTTCATAGAAATAATACGATGGTGGTGTGGTGGTTTTTGCGATCGTTTCCTCGTCGGCAACTAGGAAAAACGATTCCTGGTGGTTGTCCGCGCTCCTCCTAGCGATTTTCCTCGGTGAAGCTTCATTTCTATAAAACGACAGATGCTTAAGCGCGAGAGTGCGTGCGAGAGCGAGAAAGAGAGAGAGAGAGAGAGAGAGAGAGAGAGCAGAGCAGAGCAGAGCAGAGCAAAGCAGAGCAGAGCAGAGCAGAGCAGAGCAGAGCAAAGCAGAGAAGAGTAGAACAGAGCAAAGTAAAATGAAGCAAAGTAAAGTAAAGCAAAGCAAAACGAGGCAAAGCAAAGCACTAACGACTTCTCTTTTCTTCTCTTCTCTTCTCTCTCTCTCTCTCTCTCTCTCTCTCTCTCTCGCACAGTAACCACTAATGGACATTCCGCCCGATGATTTTATTTCGCGATTTGGATTAATGGAAACACGCTGGCATCTCACGTTCACACCAACGAACGGAACGACGTTTCTACCACCCTCTTCTCCACTCTCTCCCACAAACTCCTCTCCCACCACCCCTGCCCCCCTTTCACACCCCCCACCCTCATCCTTCACTCTTTTTCTCGTTTCTTTCGTCCTCTCTTTTTTACCAAGTACAAACGCGAACAAACAGAAATGCCATCACCGACTTGGTACGAGGACTTACCATGTCGCCTCTTCTTCCTCCCCCTCCACTGACCCCTCTCGTCCTCTCTCGTTCGCTTGTAAATCCTCCATTACGTCAAGTATCTCCCTTACTACTTTTACATCGCTCGACTTTTCTTACACTTGTATATTACATACACGGTATATCGTTCTGTAAATGCTACATAATGCACATTGATTTCTCATTCGAAGAAAATGTCTAAGCTTATTATTGGAATTGCTTATTGGGTGTATTAATAACGTCACGTTTGTCCGTACCTTTCCGTAATATTTCTTATTAATTATTTTTCTTTTTCTTTTTCTCTTTGTTTTTTATTTTTTTTTTTTTTTTTTCTTTATTTTTCTGCTTCAAGTTCGTACGTATATACGCGCTCCGTTTGTGTCCTATCACATATTACGCGCCAATACGTATACATGCGTATGCGTTTACGGGGGAATTTAGGTAAAGGACGAATCCAATAGATTTCATTTCTTTCGTTTCTCCTTTAATTACTTACTATATAATCTTCTCGTTATTTGTTCAATTAATTATATCATAGTTTATAATGAATTTCCATGAAAATTAATAGATCATCATTCTATTAATGAACTTACTTTTTTCTTATAGATTAATCAATTAGCCTCTGCGTTAATGATATATTATATCGAGGTATCGTCACGATCTGATACGTAGTGTGAGTTTGAACAAAGGAAAAAGAAAAAAGAAGAAAAAAGGGGAAAAAAACAAAAAAGAGAGAGAGAGAGAGAGAGAGAGAGAGAGAGAAAAAATGTTTCTACCGCAAGCGATGAGATCGGAAGAAAGAAAGAAAGAAAAGAAAAGAAAAAGAAAAAAAAAGAGAAAAAAAACAAGAGGAGAAATAAGGAAACATAGAAAAAAAGATTTCGTTCCAGATATTAATGATGAAGTATGAGTATAAGAAATATTGAGAATAAATCGCGAAAGCAAGGATACCGTCGTGTCTCTCGGTAATTCTGCTCCTTCGTTAATTCCCCGGTGGCCCCGTGCTAAATTATCACCAGGGCACTCGAATTAGCAAAACGAACAGATAATACGTACGATTCAGAACTGGTAGGACTACGATGAAATAAAACGTATTGAATGGATATGTACAATAAGTATTTACGATCGTTTGTTACCAATAACAATAACAACAACTACGATGAGTACGATGAGGACAACAACAACAACAAGAATAATCTATCGTAACGTTCGAATGAGTTAGAGAAAGATAGATAGATATATTCTCGTTGTAATCCAGAGTCGCATATTGTTTCACCGACGGAAGTCACTCTTTTATTACGAGACACTTCCTGTTCTCTATAGGATACCATACTAACGTAGTATGTAGGTATATATATATATATATATATATATATATATATATATATATATATATATATATATATATATATATATATGTACCTGTTTACACCGTGTACCGTGCCACGTGAACACGCGTACCTGTCTTTCTCTTTTTCTCTCTTTCTCTCTTTCTCTCTTTCTTTCTTCAACTCGACTCTCCTTCCTTTTATTCTCTCGACAGGTAAACCTGCTCAGCTGCGACAGGAGCACACTGTCGGCCGCACGCAACCTCCCGCGTGCTTTCTCGGGTCGTCTTCTGTAATTAGGGGGACCAACGTTAATTTCTATAACAGAAAAAAGGCGAGGCGGAAACTCGAAACGTGCATTGAGTCGAGGACACGACGCGCGAGTTCTTTGGTTGTAGTAATATTGATGAACGCGTGCATACATACATACATACGTACGTGCATGCGTGCGTGCGTGCGTGCGTGCGTGCATGCATGCATGCATGCATGCATGCATTCATGAGTGTATAGGTATATGTGTGTGTGTGTTTGTGAGGGAGAGAAAGAGAGAGAGAGAGAGACAGAAGAACAAATCGGAGCGCGTTTCTGTCGCTTCGCTGGCCTAATTGCGCACCACGAATTCCGGTAATTATCATAATTGCCTCGCCGGCTCCGTCACGCCCGAATCGACTCTCGCGGTTCTTTTCCGTCTCTCTCTCTCTTTCTCTCTCTTGATTACTTGTTCGCTTGCTTCTTTCGTGTGTCTCCTGATCGAAAACTTTTTCTTTTTCTTTCTTTCTCTTTCTTTCATCTTTCTTTCTTTCTTTCTTTCTTTCTTTCTCCTTTCTTTTTTGTTTTTCTTTATCTCCTTTTTATCTTTTTTTTTTGTTTGTTTCATTTCTTTCTTTCTTTCTTTCTTTCTTTCTTTCTTTCTTTACACCATTGACGTGTCCAATTTTGTATCACCTCTCTCTCGCATTAAGATAATTTGCAAACACACGAAAAGACCGCGGAATTCATCCATGAAACACCTGTCCTTCCTTCCTTCCTTCTTCTTCTTCTTCTTCTTCTTCATCTTCTTCTTCATCGACGTCATCGTCGTCATCGTCATTTTCGATGATCCAACCGAAACGGGAAGATTCCTTCTCTTCGTCTCGTTTTATCTCGTTGATTATGCAAGAAAAAAGAAAAAAGAAAAAAAAGGAAAAGAAAGGACAAGAATCAATAATGACTCCAAGTAAATTTATTCACTCAAAAATTAAAATGGTCTGTCATATTTTCTTTAATTGGAAATCAAGTTTTTATCTTATTCAAGAATTGTTTCAAGCACCTTTGACATATCAAGGATAGGATGAACAAAAAAAAAAAAAAAAAAAAAGAAAAAAAAAAAGCAAAAAGTAATGAATGCTGACGTCGTCGTTCGTTATGATCACTATCGATTAGTCACTTGTAAATTTATACCATCGATTAGAGAAATCCACGAGACGATATCCTTCATTAATAACTCCAAGCAAACGGCTCATTACCTTCTCGGTGATAGAACAAAATAGCCATTGCTTTGATGCGAGCGTAAGAGAGAAACAGAGAGAAAAAGAGAAATAGAGACAGAATGAGAAGAAGAGAGATGAGAGCTGTGTGAGGTGCAATGAAGCGTAGTATATGATGAAAAGAAAACGAGAATGAGAGAAAGACAGAGA
>NC_060960.1:9785118-9787618 GCF_910589235.1 Vespa crabro | reverse complement strand
GAATTAATTAAAAATATTGTCTATTAAAATACTCGACTCGAGTAACACACTCGAATAAGATGAAAAGAAAAAGAATCACTATGTCTGTCTGACACGGCACATTGGAAGAGTTGGATGTCTTTGGATTATGTGTGTTCTCAGGACAGACAAATAGATTTGTTGTCCACACGTAGTATAGTAGTAGTAACGGGTGGGTAACGTAGAAGGGTGACGACGTCGTACGGCTTTCTGAAGGCCCTCGCTGGCTATTAATTGTCTCTGTTGATTCATTTGATCGTGCTCGGAGTTCCCAATGGATTCGTGCGACACGACGACGACGACGACGACGACGACGACGACGACGACGACGACAACGACAACGACAACGACAACGACGAAGACGGCGAGAACGTTTTACGATCGTTCCTTTTCCTTCTTCTCATCCTTCTTCTCCTTTCTCTCTTTCTAACATTCGAAACAACCCCGGGTCTAATTCACGGGAAAGCGTCTCGGCCGATTAAAATTAACAGAGAAGGAAAAAAAGATAAGGAAAAGAGAAAGAGAGAGAGAGAGAGAGTGAGAGAGGGAGGGAGGGAGGGAGGGAGGGGGAGGAAAGAGGAGACTTTAGTTCATGCCAGACAAAACCAGGGTGGCTGGCTTCATTAGGAACGACCGTAAAGTGGCTTCGCTCTTTGAATTACAAGCCGGACGGGAAATCCGTTGATCTCATTAAACGCGATCGCGAGTGAACGATACACGTCGTTAATTGAAATTCAATGAAATCGAAAGGAAACAACGTTAGTTTATGAATTTTATGATGCATTGTAAATTGAAAGGAAAGGAAAATGAAATTAAAAGAAGAAATAGACGATGAAAAAGTTAAGGAAAGAAAGACATATTTCATATGATACTTTTTAGAAAGACAGAGAGAGAGAGAGAGAGAGAGAGAGAGAGAGAGAGAGGAGGGGAGAGAGAGCGAGAGAGAGAGAGATAGTGGTACGCGGAAACGCAACGGCATTAATTCGTCGTGTCGTCAGGAAGAGGGTCCGGATCAGAGGTTCCCAAATCAGGACAATTGAGTGTATGCTCGCGCGCACGGTAGTCGCTAATAACACATTTCCGGCGTTTAAAAATGATACGTACCGGTCCCAGCTTAGATGTAGTTAGTATATATGTATATGTATAATATATATATATATATATATATATATATATATATATATATGTAATACGTATATAGATATAGTATAATACGTATGTACGACTACGTTCTCTCTTTACCACGCTCATCAAGGCGATCATATCGTCAATGTCAACATCCTCGTCGCCTTCCTCGTCGACGAAGGAAGCAACATCGAGCGTAGAATATCGTTGATGATTCTCAACATATTCTAAAGTATATTAGTCGAGATTAATCTTTGAATAAATCGTAGTACTCTTTAATATAAATCGTCATCTTAAATGAGAAATGAGAGTTATTTTTTTTTCTTTTTTTTTTTTTTCTTTTTCTTTTTATTTCGATAAATAAATAGTTCATTGGTTATGTTTTTAATAGCTTTTCCTTAGACAAATCTATTCTGAAGAAAATTGAGAAATAGAGATAGAGATAGAGATATGTATAGTTATTCCGCGAAGGAATGAACAGAAGGGAAAATCTCGGTCGGCTTAACGAGCTTAAAGGGTTCAACCCTTTCGAACACGTTTCCACCCCTCCGACAATATTTAATGCATGTTTTAAGCGTAATTAAATGGCTGAGGGTTTAGTCGTCGCTGCCGGCCGAGAGTCGTTGTCGCCCTCCCACGCAAATTATCGCATTTAACTTGGCAAGCCTGTCTATCCTCGCCCCGTAAGCCCCTTTCCCTCTCTCACAATCCATCCCTTAAACTCCCACCCTCTAGGAGTCAACTTTACAGCACTGCAAAGCGCCTTCAACGGTCATAATGTACCTTTCATTAGCTTCGAACCCCTTTTACCCGCTACTGAGCAGATTTTAAGCTTGGAATATTCATCACCTCGCAACCCTTCCCCCTTTTCTTACTTCGACCGCCTCCCCCACCAACCCGCGCGCATACGCAAACGCGAACGACTGTCTGCCCCTCTTCTTCCCTTCTTGGAATCTCACCGAGGAGGACGATCAACAGGTCTTAATTACCCTTGACACAGCGATAACGTTGACACTTTCGAGGGATCTTCCTCGTTTTACGCAGAACAAAAAAAAAAAAAAAGAAAAGAAAAAAGAAAAAAAAAGAAAGCAAAGAACAAAAAAAGGGAAAGAAAGAAAAAGCTTGCCGAGTTAAGTGATCCTCTCTCGGCGCCAGTGATCTCGTTCGTATTATACTTCTTTTTCCTTGTTTTTTTTCTCCCTCCCTCCCCCCCACTTGCTTTTCTTTCTTTTTTAGTTTCTTTTTAATTTCTTTTTTCTTTTCTTTTTTTTTTTTTTTTTTTCTTTACTTTTACGAAGAACTTGATTCCCAAGGAGACACTTTCCTCCATGATTAATTACACTTTCGTATCTTTGAT
>NC_060960.1:9770118-9780118 GCF_910589235.1 Vespa crabro | reverse complement strand
AATATCGAACACATAATAATCTATAATGATCGATATTTTCAAGATTTTTATTTAGCGATTGAAATTTTAAGTATATATATATATATATATATATATATATATATATATATATGATGATGAAAATATATTGTATACGTATATCGTCATTTTTCACATCATTGAGAGTAATATTATGGACATTAGACGAAAACTCACGAAGGTCATCGTTGATTCTGCATTGTCCATTCGACAATAATTAGAGTCAATGAATCACGGCATATAAATCAGCCGACATTAATCTTCATCGATAGACCAAACTGTTTCTCTTTCACGCATTCCTTTTCGAGGGATCCGATTATCCACTTATTTAATCGAACGAACCGTTACGTCTCGAAATACTGAGAGAGAGAGAGAGAGAGAGAGAGAGAGAGAGAGACAGAGACAGAACGTATTGCGTATTGCGTCGGAGTTCATGGACCCGAGAATAAAGTGAAATATCGTATACTTGAAAATCGATCTCTGTACAATTTATTTTATCAATTCAAATTGAACGATTCTTTTTCTTTTGATTTTTCATTGAAAAAAGATAATGCACGTTTAAACTGTCAAACTAAGAATACAAATTTATCGATTCGTATAAAAATGAAAAGAATGACGTAGCGATGAAACGGGGATGGTATGAGATAAGGAGTAGGTGGGAATGGGTGGAGAAATAAAGCCGATAATTAGCTATGGGATTAATTAGGAAAACGAAGTACCTAGAAAAGGAAGATGAACGATGAGAGTCGAAATAATTTAATCTCGCTAGGTTGGAGTGTTGTTCTCTCGATCGCGTCTAAGATTTCGTAGGGTCACGTGGAGCCACGTGAGAATGTGCCGCCTCGATCGGTGTTAAGAAGATAGTGAAAGAGAAAGAGTAAACGAGAAAAAGAAAGAGAGAGAGAGAGAGAGAGAGAGAGATGGGCGAGTCGGTGTTGCGAGGCCGTGTGCGCGGTTGGTTTAAGCGCAATTAATCTTCGTTAAGTAAGCAAGCGAGCAAGCGAGCAAGCGAGCGAGCGAGCGAGCAAGCGAACGAAGGAACGAACGAACGAATGAGCGAGCAAGCAAGCAAGCAAGCGAGCAAGCGAGCGAGTGAGCAAGCGAGCAAGCAAGCAAGCAGTCAGGCAAGCAGGCAGGCAGGCAGGCAGCCAGGCAGGCAGGCGAGCAAGAGAGTCCTTCCACTTCTATGGTACGGACGCCTCTTACAAACGCATACGAATACGCGTGGAGATCATCGTATTCGCAAAAGAAAAAAAGAGCAAGAGAAAAAAGAGAGAGAAAGGGAGAGAGAGAGAGAGATGTATACCTAGAGACATAAATACGTGTGTATCTATATATATATATATATACACATGTAGACGCTATATGTATAGGTGGCAATATGAAACTCAAAGAGTAGAGCCATCTCGAGCGATTCCTCGTTCATTTACTCTTTCCTCCTGCCCTTACACCCGCATACCCTTTCCTTTCTCCATCTTTCTCGTCTTCTTCTTCTTCTTCTTCTTCTTTTTCTTCCTCCTCCTCTTCTTCCTCTTTCTCTTCCTCTTCCTCCCTCCCTAGTACGCCAGAGCCTCGCTCATACTCCCATCACGGTATGTATATACACACACCGTGAGTCTGATTAAATCTGAGTAATTAAGGGAGTTAACCTCGACTTAACTCGACTTAACGCAGTCACGCCCGCTTGCCCACCCCTTTTCGTATTTACAACGCGCTTTACACGCGCTTTACATTGTTCCCGAAAGTAAGTGTTTCCATCTTTATCTTTCTCTCTTTTCTTCTTTCTTTTTCTTTCTTCCTTTTTTCCCTTTCTATTTCTCTCACTTCCTCATCCAATGATACCTTCGTTTTTTTCTTTTCTTTTCTATCCTTATCTCTTTATTCCTTCTATTTCTTTACGAACGTTATCCACCTCCATCTTCTTCTCCTCCATCCTCACCTCCTCCACCACCACCTCCTCCTCCTTGTTTTTTCACGCTCGTCCTCCTTCCGAACGTGCACAGGCACGAGCACACCTCAATTATCATGCATCGCTAATTACACAGCTCGTCGCCGTGAGCTCGAAAAAAAAGAAAAAGAAAAAGAGAGAGAGAGAGAGAGAGAGAGAGAAAAAGGAGAAAGAAAAAAAATTACGTTCGTTCCGGCGTCGCTACGCGTAGGCTGCCGATTGTTAAAGTAAAGAGAGATAGATAGATAGATAAAGAGAGAGAGAGAGAGAGAGAGAGAGAAAGAATGAGAGGGGAGAGTGATCATCGAGCCTTCTCTCGTCATCGTTAAGCAGGGATCGACTACGAAACGACGTGGGAATAATGCTTGGGCGTTGGTTAATCGGATTTGTAAGACATCCAACCGGAAGTGATGGTAATTAAAGTTACAGTGTTCCCTCTCTCTCTCTCTCTCTCTCTCTCTCTTTCTTTCTTCTCATTTCCTGATCTGACGAATTAAAATTGATCAACGACGAACTAATCCATCGTTTATTTTCATACAATTTATCACAGTTCGTTGTAATTAATTATCTGCATTAATCTAATGTAAAAAAAAAAAAGAAATGTCGATAAACATTATTCTATTCAATAATATTCAATTCTATAATATTCAATTTTGTAAAGAAAATGGAAGAAGGAAAAGACACGTTAAAAAAAAGGGGCTGGGAGAAGGGGAGAAGAAGAAAGGAAAAAAAAAAAAAGAAAATGTTGTTTTAGATACTTTAATGATATCTGTGAAAATTGACGAATGGAGGAATGACGAAGGTAACGATGAAGAAGAAGAAGAAGAAGAAGAAGAAGAAGAAGAAACCTCTTGACGGGTAAAGCATAGTGTTGCAGAAACGTCGCGACGCATGGGTTCCGCTCGCGTTCAAGCATAGGAGGAGAGGTGCCTCGCCTAATTAGCCCGGTCGAGTATTTCCGTCGCGTGACGTCACGTGAGCTCGTTTGTCTGGCCCGCAGCCAGCTTTTCCGCCGAACTATAAACCATATTCACACCCACGCAACACAATTAGCCGGCAACTCGCACGAACTCACGCACCCGCCGAACCCTCGCCGGAATTATAATATATCCATGAACTCGTTCTCCCTCTTTCTCTCTCTCTCTCTCTCTCTCTCTCTCTCTCTCTCTCTTCACATATCTATACATTTTCTTTCATTCTAACAACCACGTATGCATACATGCGTATGTATGCATAACGTGAAAGCATGTTTTATATGAACGAACATGTGTTGTACATATAATGCGCACATGTATGTACAGATATATTAGTATTCCTATGCCTATCAACGTAATATACGTATTATATGTGTAAACGCATGTTTTTATGTGTGAACATGTGTTTTATATATATATATATATATATATATATATATATGTGTGTGTGTGTGTGTGTGTGTGTGTGTATATTTGTAAGAGTGCAAGAGTCTCGCGCACGCGGATTCCACCACGATAATAATTTCACCTACGCTCGTTGTAAGGGAAAGAGCCCCTCCTGTCCTCTGCCCAGCCTTATTCCCCTTTCCAAACCCTCTTGACTCTTCTCCTCCGAACGTGCCACCCCCACCATTCTCACCCTGGAGAGACGCACGCAAATAAGATGCTGCGCGCTCGCTCGACTCCGCGAGCGTCGATCGAACCGTTCGTATTCTCTCTCTCTCTCTCTCTCTCTCTCTCTCTCTCTCTCTCTCTCTCTCTTATTTTTCTTCTTCTTTTAGGTATCCTTCTTCTCCTAGAAAGAAAGGGAAATCGATAAGGCGACGAGTATTTTTCTTTCTTTTTTTGTTTTTTTTTTTTTGTTTTTTTTTTTTAGTTTTTTATGACTATCTATAGCATCTTTTTTCTGTCCTTATTTTTATCTCCTTTTTGTTTTTTCTTCGTTTTTTTTTTTTGTTAGAGAATTTTTCGAAATTTAATTCGACTATCTTCTCTCCGTTCTTACGCATATTTTTGTCCCTGTCTTCTTCTTCTTCTTCTTCTTCTTCTTCGTTTTCCTTTTTCTTTTCTTTCGTTCGTCTACTTCTTCCTCTTCCTTTTCATAAAGATCATATTCGAAGGAAGTAAAAGAAAAGTTGGAAATAATATTACAAGAGGTCGAGTGGAATAGTCGGTATGTAAGAAAGGGCTCGCGTGACTGCGAACTCGTTGAGGAGGCGTTCGCTTTAACTCGAGGTCTCTTGACGCCGATGAGCTTGTCTCCTTTGCTAAAATTTACGATTGCATTATAGTTATGTTGACGCGTTCAACGATAAATGAGATTTTGAAATTTCGTACGATCGTAGGGTGGATCGATCGATCGTTCGTTCGATGAAAAATTCTTTTTCATTTTGTTCCTTTCTCTTCTTTTCAAGAAAAAAAATTTTCTTAACATAATACCATCCACCATCTCTCTCATATCCTTTTAGCCTTTTTACGAGTCGGAAGAGAAAGAAAAGGTAAATAAAAGAAAAGAAAAAAAAAAAGAAAAAGAAAGAAAAAGAAAGAGAAAAAGAATCGATAAAATCAGTTCGTCCGGCGTTTGTTCATATCGTCGAACGAATCGTTGTTACGTTCTTTCGATCCGGCCACTTTAAAATTCGAGATTGCTCCTCTGCGACTCGAAGTGATCGACTTGCGAGGGCTTCTTTGCTTCGAGGGTTGCGAGCCTACAGCACCCCCTACGTTTCACGAGACCGTTCCAACGAGAAGATATTCGTTCAAAGTAAAATCTTCGCCCTCGTGAAAAACCTATAGAAGGACCTACGATTTGTCAAATCCCGAATCAAATTTTCATCTCACATCGAATTATTTCTTTTTATTCTACGATCTAATATCGTGATTGGAAAGATATATTTATTCCTTTCTTTTTCTTTTTTTTTTATTTTCTATTTTTTTTTTTTTTTTAATTAAAAAATAACGCGTACAACGATACATTAAATATTAATAATACATCCGACAATGTATATATATATATATATATATATATATATATAAAATTTACATATATATATATATATATATAAATTTTTGTTCCATTCCGCACGAAATAATCTGTAGCGATTATTCGAGACGAATCAGTCTCCTCCCTGTTTCAGCTTGTATATAGAAAAAGGGAAAGACGAGTTGCGAGTAAGAAAGACAGCGAAAAATAAAGAGAGAGAGAGAGAGAGAGAGAGAGAGAGAGAGAGAGAGAGAGATAGAGAGAAATAGAAGGAGAAATCCGATCTTCCGCTCGACGAATTTGAAGAAACGCACTCGGGAGAGTCTCGCAAACGAAATCTACGAGGAGGAGAGCGGTCGTGGAAGCGTGAATTCGGCTGATCAAACGTCGCGACTATCGAAAATGTTGCCGCGGAAGAGAGAGGGTGATGTAGAGAAACAGAAAAAGAAAGAGACACACAGAGAGAGAGAGAGAGAGAGGAAGAAAAATGTGAAGGAGGAAAGCGAAACGAGAGGAGTGAAACGAGCGAGAAGGGGAGAGGGTAAAAATACGGAAAGATAGAGGAGGGATGGGTTCGTCAAGAAAAAAGTAGTGGAAAGCGGGTGGGAAGCGGGAAGAGGGGGAATTGTGGGAGGGGGTGAATGTGGAACAGGGCTAGGAAAAGAGACCCTTAAAGTACTTTTTCGTAAAAAGGGACCCGCAGAAAGGGGAGGGCGAAAAGATAGACAGAGCCGGATGAATAGACAGGTAGAAGAAAGAAACGAGACGATCGGAGGATGGTAGAGACTTAGTAAAAAAGAGAGAAAGAGATAGATAGATAGATAGATAGACAGATAGGTAGATAGATAGATAGATAGATAGATAGATAGAGAGAGAGAGAGAAAGAGAGAGAGAGAGAGAAAGAGAGGAAGAGAGAACGGTGTCTGTCGGTAGGAGGGAGAAAGAGAGGGCGGAAGTAAGTATTGATTCAGATTCAGCTAGTTAGCTATGCTCGGAGCTGGCACCTTCTCCTCCTCCTCCTCCTCCTCCTTCTCCCTCGCTCACGCTCTCTCTCTCTCTCTCTCTCTCTTCCTCCCCCTTCCCTTTCGTCTCTTCTCCTTCCGTACATTACAGCGCTCCACCTTCGAGCACCTTTTTCTCCACCATCGTCCTTCCCTTTCTTCGAGGCTCGAAGGGGTGGACTGAGAGTAGTAGAGAGGGTGGAAAGACCTAGGAACGGTCTCTTGCTTGAAGAGGGGCAGGAGGGAGGGAGTGAGGAGGTAAGGAGAGAGGGGGAAAGGGCGGGGGCGGGGGTTGGGGAGGGGAGAGAAAGAGATGCAAGTGGGTGGGAGTCGCATGGAGAAAAGAGTGTGGAAAGCCGTACTAAAGGTGTAAGGGATGTAGGAGGTGACAACCTTCTTCTTCGATCTCTCTCTCTCTCTCTCTCTCTCTCTCTCGTTCTTTCGTTCTCTCTTTCTCTCTTTCTTTTTCTCATTCTGTTTCTTTCCTACGCATTTCCTTTCTCCTAGAAGAGCAGCTCACTCTTCCATCCTTTCCTCTCTCTCTCTCTCTCTCTCTCTCTCTCTCATTCTTTCTTTCTTTTCTCTCTTCTCTCTTTCTCGTTTCGCGTCTCCGGTTATCTGTCTATCGTTCGTTCGATTTCTTTTTGTATTTCCATGACAACGGCGAACGGAGGCAACGGAAAAGTAGGAGGGCGGAAGGGGATAGGAGATGCAGATAGGAGAGAGAGATGCATTTGAGACGCACGAAGGCGCCCGTTAGTGGCGCCCTTCGATACGTTACTCGCATCTGCCTATGTCGAGTTACGTGCATGTGTGTATAATATGTATATGTGTGACTGTTCGTGTGTATCTACTCCTACCCCTTGCTAAAGACAACAGAGTGGCGGAGAGAGAGAGAGAGAGAGAGAGAGAGAAAAAGAGAGGGAAGGAGGGTGGAAGAGAAAGAGAGACCATCGCCCATTCCCGTGTCTTTTCGTTTCTAGGATCGTCAATTTGATCGAAACGAATATATCCGTGTTTCTCTCTCTCTCTCTCTCTCTCTCTCTCTCGATCTTTTCTTCTGTCGATCGATCGATCGAGTAAATCACTGTGCGGATCTCTTTTGCGAAATTTCGAATCGCTTTGCCATAATCAAAGTCGACGAGCTGGCAAGGTACAATCGTAATAGGAGAATTCTCAACTTTCTAAAATGCGAATAGACGAATTGAGACGAATGAATCGCGTGATAGTATAGGATAGAAAATAATCGTGAAAATAATCGAACGATCTGAAAAAAAAAAATTCTTTTCGCGCGAATTAATGACACGAAATAATAATCGAAAGATAATCCTTCCTTATTGCGTATCCTCAGTTCTTTCCTACATTGAGAAAGGAAGGAAAGAAAAAAAAAAAAAAAAAAAGGAAAAAAAAATTGCGAACGTCGTTGAAATTCACTTGAGATACTTCGGTCATATGAAATAATTTTTATTTGACAATTGCCTTGATAATAAATTTAAACATTTGATATTATTATAGTATAAATAACAATCGATCATATACTTTCATATATATATATATATATATATGTATGTATATGTAAGTAAGCGTTGCGTCTCGACGGCTTCGACTCGACGTCTCTCGTTCGTATCTTCGTCAACACCCCCGCACAAATCTTTTATTTGTACCCCTTCCCTCTTCCTTCCCACACCCTAAGCTTTTCTCCTTTCGACGCTTCGTAGCTTTGCAACCGTCTCCATCTCGCGGATTTTTCTGCAAGCACAGCGTCGGGACGCCTTAACGGCTAATAAGAGACGCCGCAAGATCCACCCGCGTTCATTCGCGTCTCGACGCCCGTTGCGTGCACTTCCTATTTCTTCTACCATTCGAAATATATAAATGCACCTTAATACTTACGATAATAATCTCTTACTTATCTACATGAATATCGTTCGGTCAATTAAAAATTATACAGAATATCAATGAATAATAATATTTAATAGATATTAGTACAATAAACATTTACAATATAAATAGTTATATTATACATATACATATATATATATATATATATCAATTAAATATCAATTATATAGAAAATAAGATAAAATATTAGCATATTAATAAATAAACACGTAAGTGTAATGATTCGGATATATTAAAGAAAAAAAAGAGAAAAAAAAAAAGAAAATTTTGTTTCACTTAAAAGCGAACTTAATAAATTTGAACTTAACATTATAAAGGTGAGAGAGAGAGAGAGAGAGAGAGAGAGAGGGAGAGCGGGAGGGGGAGAGAAGACAGGATAAAAAAAGGAAAAAGAAAAAAGAAAGAAGAAGAATAGAAGAAACCCGTGCGAGGGGATGAGATAGATAGATAGATAGATAGATAGATAGAAGAAAAAGAAGTAGAAGAAGAAAAAGGAGGAGAAAAAAGGAAAGAAAAAGAGAAAAAGAATGACGAAACGAGCACGGGATATTATCGATTGTTCAATGTGAATTAAAGCCAAAGCCCCGGACACAATGGCTCGCGCTCATTATCGTATATTAATCTTCGTACGTTCGCGAAAGCATCGCGATGGCTTCGAACGAGCGATAACCGTGGCTAGATTATAGCCATGGCTCACGATCCTTCTTGCTAGTGGTGGTAGTTTTGCTAGGGCAATGTGAGAGAGAGAGAGAGAGAGAGAGAGAGAGAGAGAGAGAGTGAGGGAGAAGGAGGGAGGAAAAGAGAGGGAAGGACTCGGAGAGGCTGGCACTCTTTCCCTCGCGTTAGCGTGGCGGCAAACACGCGAACGACGAAACGATTCGGTTTCTATGCGCAATCGTATTTATATTTCTCTCTTTTAACTCTGTACTATTACGAGCATACGAGAGAGATAAATAGATAGATAGATAGAGAGAGAGAGAGAGAGACTATATAATATAGGGAATAGAAAGAGGAGGAGTAGGAGAAGAAGGAGGAGGAGGAGGTGGAGGAGGAGGAGTGCACAACTTTAAGATTTATCTCCGGCCGAGGAAAGGACGTTGATTTAAGATCGCGAGCACGTCGCGTTCGGTATTATAAAATCAGTGTACGCCTTTTGCTTTATTCTTTCCTTTTTCTTCCCTTCGTTATACAACTCGTCCTTTCTCTCCCTTCCACCCTTTCTCTCTGTCTCTCTCTCTCTCTCTCTCTCTCTCTCTCTCTTTCTCTCTCTTACTCTTCCTCTTTAGATTCTACTTCAATTTGTTAGAAGATTGTACTCTTTTTTGCTCATAATTGTAATTTCATTTCATTTCATAGTTTCTCTTTGACGTTCTCTACGTAACTAAAAATCTATTTATCCCTCTCTCTCTCTCTCTCTCTCGCTATATATATATATATATATATATTTCTTTTTTCTCTTGGTATTCTTCTTAATTTCATTATTCGTATTAACTCGATCGCCAATATATAAAAGGTCATAGATAATTAAGATACAACAAAGTGTCTTGTATAGTTTGTCTTACAGTTATATTGTTTCTTCTTTTAAAAATTGTAAAGAAAAGAAAGAAAAAAAAAAGAAAAAAAAGGAAAAAAGAAAAATAGAAAAGTAGACGGGAAAAACTCGATGTTATAATAAGTTAGCGACATGGGATCGATCGCAAAATAGTTACCCGGTATCGTATCGGATACGATTAACCCACACTTCGTTGACTTTATGAGCGTAATATGGATTCGTGCATAGGAACGTTCGCGGTTAACCTTCGTCTAGCCGAAAGCGGGTCATATAGGAGAAGAGAGAGAGAGAGAGAGAGAGAGAGAGAGAGAGAGAGGGGCGGAGGGAGGGAGTCGTAGTTAGCTCTGAAAAATTCATCGATCGCACACGTGCTCTTTTTCCCTCGTAGACGGCATAATAATGAGTCTGGTTATAAATTCCGTTAATTGTTACGCCTATCATGCGGTTAATTCAAACGTGAGTTTTAAGAGACAGAGAGAGAGAGAGAGAGAGAGAGAGAGAGAGAGAGAGAGAGAGAAAGAGAGAGAGAAAGAGAGATATTTCCAATCGGCAATTTTCAATATCCTTTATTTACGTTCCACGCATGAATTAACATTGTCACGTTTATTCAATTGAACTATT
>NC_060960.1:9762618-9765118 GCF_910589235.1 Vespa crabro | reverse complement strand
GAATTGAAAACGAGTTTGAAGATAGATAGAAAATGGTTAAGTTAAAAAGCCGACGTTAAGAAAGGGAATTCATACGGGAAAAATTCCGGAATCTCTCAAGTTATCGCATTTCAATGTATTTACACACACACACACACACACACACACACACACACACACACACACACACACACACATATATATATATCCAATCATAATATTTCATAGTTCTCGTCGTACGAAGAAAATTATACTCAAGTATGTAGGATCATTGTATCTATCCTGTGATAGAACAACATCGGATAAAAGAATCTATACCTACATATATATATATATATATATACATATATATACATATATATATATGTAGTATATATATATATATTTAAATACACGTAGTATATATCTATGTACGTACGTATGTATGTTACACATGTATGTATTTATGTATATGTATATATATATATATATATAAGTCTTGATCGAGGAAATCAAACGTTACGTGGTCGATAGCAAATGTCGAGTTAACCTAATTGCGTTAAGGACGAATATGTGAAAAAAATCGATAAGGGGGAAATCATCTAACTGGAGTTTATGGCCCTAAAGAACAAATACGAGCCGTTCTCGCACGTTCTCTTATATTAGCATTTAGTAATTACCTTATCGAACGGATCGGCCTGTAGTACTCACTATCGAGCGTGTATCTCCGTTACGTCCTTCGCGCCTTTCCTGGCACGCGAGCGATTATCGGTTGCCCCGTTTCGTAGTTATGTGTATGTTATATACTACAACCTAACTACAACATCACGAAACGCCATTCCTTTTGAAAAAGAGAGAGAGAGAGAGAGAGAGAGAGAGAGAGAGAGAGAGAGAGAGAAAGAAAATTACCCTTTTCCATCGTTATACGGTCGATCCTTTTAACATTTCACTTGCCATTTTCATAATCCTATTAAAAGTTTCGAAAAGTTTTCCCCCGTGATCTACAAATAATAATAATAATCATAATCATAATAATAATAATAATAATAATAATGAAGTTAGTTTATTAAATTCAAAAAAAAAAAAGAAAATAAGGATCAAGAATTATTTGATAAAGGACATTGAATTTTAATGTACAATTGTAATATCTATTAACGTAGATAACGTAGTTACGCCTACGTAGATATAACGAAGTACAATTTGAAATTTAATTAAAAGAAAAATTAATTATATATCTTAATATTTATAAGTATTAAGTGTTATAAAGTAAACAATTGTGACGATAATAAATCAACGTATCACTCGAATAAATATTTAACAATGAGTTAAATCATTTATGATCGATGTAAGAATGTTGAGACCAGTGATGTGTCATTTGTACCATCCCCTTTACATTTTATCGCGAGTTAAGGACGCGACTTTGTGGAAGGTCAGGGCCGTGCTCTTCGGCCCCTTCCCCCCTCTCCTCTCCCCATTCTTATCCCTCCCAGCCCTCTGAACGATACCACCAACCTCGCGACGTATGTATTACACATGTATCGTTGTACACGCATGGTTGTACCAAATCACATATATACAAGCACATGTATGTACATATACATTTATATATATATATATATATATATATATATATATATATATATTATATATATACGACGACGAACCAAAATACTCTTTCTCTCTCTCTCTCTTTCTCTCTCTTTCTCTCTCTTTCTCTCTCTGTCTTTTTCTTTCTATACCACCCACTTTCACATATGTATGTACGTCTATATGTGTATTCGCAAAAGCATACACGTGCTGTACGTGCACCTAAGTACATAAGTATAGCCATAACCGCCAACTTCGTGAATGGAGGAACGACGGTCGATCAATGCCCTCTCTTACGTTTATCTACAGCTTTTATGTGCGTCTCGACTCGCTATTTTCTCGTCGTCGTCTTCGTCGTCGTCGTCTTCGTCGTCGTAGTAGTCATCCTCCTCGTTGTCTTCGTACGTGCTTTTTCTTAATAACGAATGAAACACGATTATTCTATATCCAGATCCAAAATTAATTCCAAAATTTTAAACATTATTCAAAATCGATAATGTTTATTTTAAATTCTTTTATATCATACTTACGTATAAGAATACATTGTAAGCTTGAAAAATTCTTTCCACAGATATATTGTAATATATCATATATAAATATATCATATATTGATTTATCATATATGCTGAAAATATTTTATTATTATTATGTAAAATTTGTAAATGTATATTGGATGCTCTCTATAAGGAAGAAGAAGAAGGAATTACGAGAGAATAAAAGAAAACAAAAAAAAAAAGAAAAAAAAAGAAAAAGGAAAGAAATAAATAAATAAATAAATAATAACAATAATAATAATAATAATAATAATAATAATAATAATAAATGGATAAGTAAATATATTTAATGATTAGGTTAAAATCTTTGGTTGGATGCTCGTTAAACGTCTCCACACCTCGATAAATAGGTACGTTCCTTCCACGAAAGGATTCTTTTAATTAGAATTTATTAGTCTTCG
>NC_060960.1:9737618-9757618 GCF_910589235.1 Vespa crabro | reverse complement strand
AGAAAGAAAAAAAGGAGAAAAAGAAAAGAAAGAAAGAAAGAAAGGAAAAAAAAAAAGCAGAAAGAAACAAGCAACAAAAAGAAGAAAATAATAATTGAAAAAAGGAAATATTCTTTCGGACGTACATTAAGCGCGATATATGTATATATATATATATATATATATATATATATATATATATAACTAATGTCCAAGGTCTCTAAGTGGACGAGAAGAAGAGGAGAGAGGTAAACAAAACGAAGGAGAGAAAAAGAAAAAGAAAAAGAAAAGGAAAAAGAAAAGAAAAGAGGAAAGAAAGGAAGAAAAGAAAAAATAAAAGAAAGAAAATCTGTTCGAAGAAAATTGTCTCAACAAAATCGCCGTTGGCACGCGAAAAGAATGAGAAGAAGTACGGCTCCAAGTTAAATTGGACGGCCTTGTTTGCGAGATAGTCGAGGTTCGTTTTTTACGCATGTCTTTCCCACAGTTAAGAAGGAAGATCGCCGACTACCGTGTCGTCCACGTTGTCTAGCGTTCTTTGTAATATTTCTCATAGTAAAACCTTAGTCCGATCTTACTGTCGTTCAGTAAGGCCGAGCGACGACAAGGAATGCACAAGTCGTTCTCTCTCTCTCTTTCTCTTTCTCTTTCTCTTTCTCTTTCTCTCTATCTATCTATCTCTTTATTTTTCTTGGCGTTCTAGAGAATCGCGAAGCGTTTTGACGAGCTCGTAAAACCGACGCTCCGAGACGCGAATAATCTAGGTACCTATAAGCGCGTACCTCGCGCACCGATTTTCGCGCTTCGCGTGCACGAACTCTCGCCGGCTTACTCTCTCAAATTGAGCCATTTCCATGCGAGGAATTTATTTTCTTTCCCCTTCCTACCAACACCCCCTAACTCTCCCCCCGGTCCCACCACCACCATCACTATCCCACTGATAGATCTCCTCCCTACCATCCCCTCGTGAAAGGGAGATAGAAACATGAGAATCCATATTGGAAGAGATAGAGGTACGAAGAAAGAGTGAGTGCCTCGGTGTATATAACAACAAAGGGTAATCGCGTAACTCCACCTAAAGGTGGAAGAAAGAAAGAGAGAGAGAGAGAGAGAAGAAACAAAGGGGAAAAAAAAATAAAAAAAGAAGAAGAGATCTATCTCGAGATTTATTTTCGCGGACTTGAGGAAAATGACGGTCTCGCGAACGGAGCACAAGGAGAATCGAGATCGCTTTAAAAGCGATTTTACGAGTTTCCCTTTTCGAGAGAAAGAGAGAGAGAGAGAGAGAGAGAGAGAGAGGATGGGACACCTGGTCTTCGAAGGCCGTCCGCGTTCCAGAATCTCGAAAGTGCAGTAAAACTGACCGAAGCTGTATGAGAGGAGGAGAGAGAGAGAGAGAGAGAAAGAAAGAGACGCTTTTTGAAGCATGAAAAGGATGAGAAATCCTCTCCCTTTCGGTCCATCCATTCACAGTTCTTCCCTCACTTCTTTATTTCTTCTTCTTCTCCTTCTTCTTCTATTTCTCCATTTTAAACCACCGCTTCATCCCTTCTCGATCAGGAATCTCCCTCTTACTGTTTCTCGAGCAACAACCCTTGAACGTACGATTCTTACTTAGAGCCGGTTGATACGCGTTTTCTTGGACAGAACGAAGAGAGAAAGAGAGAGAGAGAGAGAGAGAGAGAAAGATTATATAAAAGAGAAAGAAGAAGAGAATAAGAGATACAGAAACTAGACTCACTTTTGTAACAATAGGATTCTTCTCAAACAAAAAAAAAAGGACAAGTTATTATTAAAGGGTAAGTAAGTAATTTATCTATCCATCGTTCGAGCACAAATTGCCCTTTGCCGTAAATTTTGGTTTGCCGAAGAAACCTTGTAGGACGTTGCCCTTGAAAATACATCGAAGAGGGTAGAAAGTAAAGTAGCAAGAAAAAAAGATTAAGAAAAATAGTATATGTGGGAACGTGCATGTGTGTGTCTGTGTGTGTGTGCGCGAGAGAGAGAAAGAGAGAAGGGTTGAGGGGGGGGGGGGTAACAAACACGACGCTTTGTAATCGAATGGAGTAAGGCAGCTCATTCTAAACTTTATTAATCCCATCCCGAGTATTCTAGATTACGAGCTTCTGTATCCCAAAGGATGTCCCCTCTTTGTAAAAAGGATCCCACAGTCCACGTAGAGTAAAGAAACTCCATTTCTGTGTGGCCTCTTCTTCTTCTTCTACTTCTTCTACTTCTTCTTCTTCTTCTTCTTCTTCTTCTTCTCTTTTTGAAATCATCGGTTCTCCTCACGTTAACCTTTTCTCCTTCTCGTCATTTGCACAAATAGGCACCCGTTGGATTACAGTACCGTACAACACAATGGCTGTCGTCATTGTCTCCAAGAGAGAAAGAGAGAAAGGGCAAGAGATAAAGATAGATAGATAGGGAGGGAGAGTGAGAGAGAGAGAGAGAGAGAGAGAGAAAGAGAATGACATGCAACGAAAGAAGGACCACCGGTAGGTACCTACTTTGTCGCAATCTTTTTAATTTATCGAACGACTATTCTCTATCTCTTTTCTCTATTTCTTTCTTTCTCTCTCTCTCTCTCTCTCTCTTTCTTTCTCACGCAACGTCGAAGGCTACTTCCTCATTTCGTATAAATCAACTCGAGTTTATGGAGTTCTATAGTCCTTATTTCCACGAGGATTCACGTTGTTAAAATTCATTCCACGAATGTCTCGTTTGAAGGAGGCATTAATAATCTTCTCATCTTGTAGGTATCTAGATAACGATCACAAAATAACTTTCCCGCACCTTGAAAAAGAAAAAGATAAAGAAAGAACGAGAGAGAGAGAGAGAGAGAGAGAGAGAGAGAGAGAGAGAGAAAGAGTACGAAATTCCGCCGACGGATATAAGCAGAGGCGTCCTCCTCGTCTCTCCTACCTTCGGAAATCCTGGATCTTCGATCGAGTCGAGTCGCGAACGATACGATACGTCCGGAGGAGTAAACGATGAGATGAGAGGAGGAGGAGGAGGAGGAGGAGGAGGAGGAGGAGGAGAATGAAAAAGAAGGGTTGCTCGCGAAAAGGGAGATAGAGAGAAAGAGAGAAATATATATATATATATAGAGTGGGGAAAGGGGGTTGGTGGAAAGAGAGAAGGAAAGTTTACCGGAAAGATATCCGGGAAGTCGCGGAGGAGTACTCTTCCCTTACCCCTACCCCCGAGCAACACCCCACCCCACCACTATCACAAGCAAGGAAGAGCAGCAAGAGCAGCAGCAGCAGCAGCAGCAGCAGCAGCAGCAGCACGAGGATGAGGACGACGAGAGGACGACGAAGACGACGGAGCACCAACATTGCTACTTGACCGCCGTGACACCCGTCGTTCGTCTTCTTGGTCCTCTCTTGGATTCTGCGCGCCGTCGTCGTCCCGTTCTCTCGTCCTAAGAGAGAACGAACGAACGAACGAACGAACGAACGAACGAACGAACGAACGAACGAACGAACGAACGAACGAACGAACGAACGAACGAACGAACGAACGAACGAACGAACGAACGAACGAACGAACGAACGAACGAACGAACGAACGAACGAACGAACGAACGAACGAACGAACGAACGAACGAACGAACGAACGAACGAACGAACGACGAACGTACGTACGAACGTACGTACGTATGTACGAACGAACGTACGAACGTACGAACGAACGAACGACAAAGCGGGCAAGCGAGGGAGCGCGCGCGCGCGGGCGCACTCTCGCGCGCTCTCGCTAGAGTACAATCCCCGGGGTGGGGATACTCTGCTCTTGGCAGAGTAGGAAACTGGTAGAAGAGTAAGAGAGAGAGTTAGATACCCCCACCAAAGTGAATCTTAAGCGCGGTACGAAGCCACGCCCATCGGGGTAACTAAGCCACGCCAGTAGTTCCCCCACTATTAACTCGAGTCATTCGTGGCGAAAGGTGGGGGAACGACAAACGCGCCGCTCTCGTTCGAGTCGTTTAAGTGGGGGTAGATTATCGGTAGTGGGGGAATGTTGTAAACCCCATCGGGTGGGGGAAACTTGGAAGACCGAGCGCACTCGGTGCCCCGCGTTACGAGGGGAGGGGTGGAAGCCGCCGGTCCGGAGGGGCGGGGAAGCGAACAGTTCGGCAGCGCGACCCGACGTGGGCACTTCGCTGTCCGGCCTTTCCTTCATTAAAATATTATTCCGTGCGTAGAGAGAGAGAAGACCCGCGGACACGAGAGCGCGGCGAGAGCCCTCGCCGCCCGTTTTCACGCCACGAACAAGGAACGCACTCTCTCGCCACCCCCGTCGCCGTGTCGTCGATTATTATAGTACGTCGTCGTTGTTCTCGTTGTTTTAACGTGTTCGTTACGTTAATTCGCCGGGGGTGTTTTATTAATAACGTGGACGTGCCGGATAATATACATAATATACTAGCACACAAATACACAAGTATACACGTACTCTCTCCTCTCTCTCTCTCTCTCACACACACACACACACACATACACACATTCTCTCTCTCTCTCTCTCTCTTTCTCTCTCTCTATCTTTCTCACATACACACACGCACCAACATACATATAAACACAATACACTATTTTATTATCACATACTCGTAGTCTGTTAATCTTCGTCGTTGTCGTCATCGTCATCGTCGTCGTCATCGTCATCGTCATCGTCGTCATCATCGTCGTCGTCGTCGTCGTCCTCGTCCTCGTCGTCGTCGTCGTCGTCGTCGTCGTCAACGTCAACGTATCTATCGTCAATGTCCTGTTCGAGGAAAGGATCCCCACATACGTTTACGCCAATCAAAAGAGAAAGAAGAAAAGCGTGGTTGCCGGAGGTGTTTTATCAGTGTTCCTATCGAAACTACTTTCAAGAGTAGTTTGTGTGACTTTAAGTGCGTTCATTATTTTTATTAATGAACAGGATTGCCGGTAGAAGAAAGTGGGAGAGAGAAAATGACCGTCTGTGCTATCGAGAACCTTCCTTTCGACCATTTAGAAATTTACAGTCCTTTGTTGATTTATAAGGGATATACCTGGTTTAACTAAATGGTTTAACTGCACGGTTTAATTGCATTGTCTCCATCACGAATGTTCACTTCCACTACTTTATTTGGGAATTTTTCTCGGACGAAGACCAAGAAGCGTGGATATCACGTGCATTATCCTATCGTCAACATCGAGAGCAACATCTTTATATATATATATCGTGGAATTTGGAAAAAGTACTATACATGATGTACATACATACATATGTATGTATACATATATATGTATATCAGTGATACACGTGGCCAATATCAAAAGTGCGCGACGAAGGAAGTTCCTGCGTGAGAAAGAAAATTAATAAAGAGAAAAAGAGAGAAAAATACAAGATATACTGCGAGCTCGCGGGATATGAACCCAGGTACGTGTTCATCATAGTGAGATAACGTTCAAGTTGTTTTGTGCTAAAGTGTAAAATTCATTTTTCGGAACTTTGGATTTTTATCCTAATCTCCCGTTGTTATTTGCCCCCTGGATTTAGTGATACTGTGCGATAATCAGGATCAGTGAAACCTAATCGTTCTTTTATAGGATAGTTTAGCCCTTCCAGTGATGTGGTAGGTTCTTTCGAAGAGTGATCGATTGTAGAAATTAAAAGGGAGGAATAAGAGAAAAGAAAAGAAAAGAAAAGAAAACCAATCAAATCCTCGTGAAAATTCGAGCTCGTTAATTTTTTTTCATTCGTGTCAAGAAATTTCTTTTGGATCTACAATCTGTTATGCTAACATAATATACGAGATCTATCGATTTTCGGTGATTAGAAGACGATAATTCGTCTTTGATATCGTTCGAAAGATATTTTCTTCATTTTCGTTCGTTCAACAACAATATCTCGTCCTTTCGTCCTCTATGCCGTTGTTTAAGAAAAACAATAAGAATGAAAGAAAGAAAGAAAGAAAGAAAGAAACAAAAAAATTTTTAAACATTCAATTCCCCAATCACGAAATAATAATTGAATAAGTCATATTGGATAATACGAATAGACGAAATTAAAAGAGAAAAATCTAATATGATTTTCTCGATGGATTTTTATTTTCTCTTCCTGATTCCGTGGTCTTTATCAAGCGCGCGACTAAGTGTTCCACGAAATGTCTATACTTTGGTTAAAAGGTGCGTGTAAGCCGCAAGAGAGAACCCGCGGTGGAAACGCGTGCGACACGCCAGATTTCGATTTCGAGCGTAGATAAGGGAACCGGTATTATGGTTCTCCACTCGAAGCGAGCCGAAGAAGGTTCGCGCGCGCACTCAACTCTCTCTCTCTCTCTCTCTCTCTCTCTCTCTCTGTTATTTACTCACTCACTCACACGTTGCGATTTAGATATCAACCTTTTGTTTATCAACAGAACGCCGGGAAGCGTAGGAAATTTGAAACGCGTTTCTCTATCTATCTCTCTCTCTCTCTCTCTCCCTCTCATTCATTCACTCTCCCTCACTCTCTCTATCTATCTATCTCTGTTTTTTACGTCATTTTTCTTTCGAAGGAACCTCCTCTTCTCTTGGCATCCATTTCGTTCTTTTCTTTTTCTTTTCCTCTCGTCGTTCATCATCGTCGTCATCGTCGTCGTCGTGATCGTCGTCGTCCTCGTCGTCGTGATCGTCGTCGTCGTAACGAAACGTTTCTCGCTTCGTCGAGACTATCATCGACTTCCGCTAGAAGCACCACGCGTTATACTCTTCTTTTTGTCGGCGATACCTCGACGATGCAATTACTGCGAGTAGGCTTTCGAGTTGTTGAGGTTTCCGTCAGAGGTCAGTGACGAGTTTACAGCGTCATTCCCTCTCTCTCTTTCTCTATCTCTCTCTCTCTCTCTCTCCATTCCCGATTAGTTCCTCTTTCTAAGATGATTAGAGCCAGGTACTCATTTATTAGCGAACCGTCGAAGGATACGTAACTCTACCGACGCAAGTCTTACTTGCATTTTCGTCATTTCATTCAATAGTCTCTACAAGACCTTTGATATAAATCCAGAAAAGTGTTCGTGTCTATTTATTTATTTATTTATTTATTTATTTATTTATTTATTTATTTATTAATTAATTAATTAATTTTTTTTTTCGTAATTTCTTTTCTTTTTTGCATTCGTTTATTAATTAGCTTTTGTTTAATTATCATATCGAAATTACGATATATCACTATTATCGATACGTCGATCTAATGATTTTGACGTTATTAAGTTCAGGTGCGCGCGCGCGAGCGAGCTAGCGAGCGAGCGAGTGAGCATATATTTCAACGTATATGCGTGAGTATGCGTGGGCACATTAATCGACATCTTATCTCAATAGATTTTTCATTGTTCTATCAAACCTTCTCATTCGCTCTATCCTGTTACAATTCAACCGGTACGGTTTAAAAGCTAGATACCTTTCGAGGTTAATTAATCGCGATTAGGTGAAACACGTATGCCAAGTTTTCTCGTGAGCCTCGTGTACACCACTAACGTTGATTAATTAAAGCCGGCGTAGTTAGTTACTACTACGGATATATCTGAGCTTTCACGAAAGAAAATTGACCACCGAGGTCAACGATATCTCGCGTCTCCGCGTTATTTCTTGCAGAGTTTGACTTACCGTTCGTCTTTCTCCTTTTTTTCCTCCAACACCTATCTCTCTCTCTCTCTCTCTCTCTCTCTCTCTCTATCTATCTATCTATCTATCTATCTATCTATCTATCTCTAAATATATATTTATCTATCCGTCTCTTTTTCCTCAAGTCGTTTTACACAAGTAATTAATCGTGATTGATATACATCGCCGTGTTCCCTTGTCGGATGAAGTAACCATCGTTCTTGTCTTCTATGAGAATCATAAAAAAGATCAATTCTAAAACGGATAAATGCGGTTACTATATTTGTCTATATATATATATATATATATAGATATATAGATATAGATATAGATATAGATATATATATATACGCACTGTTGTTGGTATAAGATAGAAATCGTTTCCACGTTTTTACCGAGTAGTCAAATACTCGAAAAGTATCTTTCGATACGACGAGTTACTATCTTTGTACATTGAGATGCCGTCTTATTGCCGTAGGATACCTTAAATACATAAAAACATGGAAGAAATTATTTCAACAAGATTACCACAGATAGTCAAAATCTCTCAATGAATTGTATTTCTCGTTGGGGATAAATTATTGTTAAATATTTAAAAATAAATTATTAGAGAACATATTATGAGAAGTACGTAACAAGTGATAAAGAGTAAAAGTATATACGTACGTACATATATATATTGCGACGAAACGGAAAGTAGAAATAAAAGAGAAAGAGGAGAAATAAGACAAAAAAGAAAACAGAAAAAAGAAAAAAAAAAAACTTTAACATGGTCACGCCCACGACGAACAAGCCAGCCATCCCGCCGACTCCCCCTTTCCCATCCCTATCCCATCCCACCCCCCTACACTCGCCGTCTGCCTTCTCTATCTCGTGGACATTTTTCTCATGGAAGTGACGCGAACTTAAAGGCGAACGTTGTCGCAATTTGTTTGCCGGAAAGGAGTGAAAAGCGGGCGGAGAAATGTGGAAAGAGTGAAAGAAAGAATGAGACAGGAAGTATCCTCTGGGACTAATTAATCGCAAACCGGTAGTATCTCCTATGATTATAATTCCCCTTTTATATCGTGGAATATCCATCGAGCGTGCCTCGATTTTAATTCTTGTATAAATACCTTACTTACTTTCCGCTTTCACGTTCTATCGAGAGAGTTCTCATCGATTCCTATATACCTACTTCCACGTAATTAGAATTTCGCGAGATGTCTGCGATTATTTCGTAAAAGTCGATTAATTAAAATGGTGTCCCGCTGTGTGTTCTCGTTAACGAACAGCTTCGACGACAAAGTCGTGAAAGGGGAAGAAAAAAAGTGGGGAAAGGAGAGGGTGAAGACTGTGGAGAGTATGTGTAGTGGCGGGGGGATAGAGGAGTCCGAGGTGCAGCCGACCGGACTCGTAATCGTAACGGGGAGGTGGAGGGGGGGATAGAGAGGGAAAAGAGTTTATCGTTTTTATCAATGAAAACGACAATTCATTTTTGTTCTTGTTCTTTTTTTCTTGTTCTTTCTTTTTTTTCCTTTTTTTTCTTTTTCTTTTTTTTTTTTTTTTCCTTTTACCTTTTTACGTTATCACGGAGACGCAAATTGATTTATTTTTTAATATATACATTCTCTTTTTTTTTCTTCTTCTTTTTTTTTTCTTTTTCTTTTTTCATTATTATTATCACATTCGTGACTGTTCTTTTCTTTTTTTTCTTTCCGTTCGGTCAATTTGTTAACGACAATGTTAATATCATAAGTATTTGTTTGTAAGGACTTTTAAGTGTAGTTCTCTCTCTTTCTCTCTCTCTCTTTTTCTCAGATAACATACCAAAATGCTCATAATCGGTAAATTTAACGGCTCATTCAAAAGACCAAGATATATATTATCGTGCACTGATAGAGGCGTACGTAAAATCATGTTGCCACGTACCCTTTTATCGTAAAGCTTAGCGATATGTGCATGTATGTTCCCTGTACATATGCGGAAGAACGTTACAATGTTTGACACGCCGACAATTAAAATAGTAATAATTTATTATCGCCTTTTGCATAACCCCGTATGTATGCACGCGAGAGTAATGACGCGGGTGGGCACGAACGTTTAACTTCTAAAGACAATTAGAAAATATACATCAAGGTGATTAGGACAAAAGAGAGTAAAGGAAAGAAGGAAAGAAGGAAAGAAAGAAAGAAAGAAAGAAAAGTGAACAATCAAATGGGAAAGAGAATCCATGATTTTTCATTGAGTATATCATAGATTTGTTTTTCATTTTTTTTTTACTTCTTTTTTACTATCATCTATTAACACTTTATCTATGGAGAAAAGATATTCTTCTTTCAATGTTCGACGCGTGCTCATTCGTTCTCGTGTGCGTGTGTGTATTGGGGTGTACTGTTTGCTTGGAATCCGACGGGAGCCGTGCGTTGAAATCACCAAGGAAACTAACTCTTCTCACGAAATTCGTCGAATCTATCTCACTTTTATTTCTCGTTTAATTAAATGAAATCTGATCGATTGTTTTGTCAATTCTTTTTTTCTTTTTTTCTTTTTTTTTTTTTTTTTTGTTCTTCTAAAAACTCCATAGATACTTTCTAATGTATCGAATGTGTGTATTCGTTGATGGAAAAAAAGAAAAAAATGAAGAGAGAGAGAGAGAGAGAGAGAGAGAGAGAGAGAGAGAGATAAGAAATATTCGATTAATTGACATGAAATAATTTTCAAAATATGTCATACGTCGTTAAGTTCGCGATATCTCGAAATTCATAGATATTCCATATTGAAAATTTTGTCGAATCATTCATTCGTAATGGAAATGAAAAGGATCGCTATAAGTCGCGGTTACATAGTTCGACTTAGGTAAACCCTTTTTTTTCTCTTTCTTTTATTTTGTTTCTTTTTTATCTTTAACGCTTGAAATAGGTAGAAATATAAAAAGAAAAGAAAAAAAACAAAACAAAAAAAATGGATACATATATGAATTTGTATAAAGTCGAAAGGGGATGATTATAAAGAAATATTTCTCTTTCCTTTTTTTTTGTTTTTTTTTTTTTTTTTTTTTTTTTTTTCCTTCAACGATCTAATCCTTCGTTGACCTCGTAGTTTCTTACGTACGAAACGGAAATTAGTCCGAGAGCACAGTGATTTCGAAGAAGAGGATCCACGATGGACGTAATCCAGTTATCTCGGTTGGATCGGAATCCATTAAAACGGCTGTGTGCTGGCTTTCTCTATCTTGGAATGATCGGTCATTTAATGGACACGCCGCGAAGTGTTCAGATTCGGGCCGGTTCTCTCTCTCTCTCTCTCTCTCTCTCTCTCTCTCCCTCTCTGCTTTTCTCTTTTCTTTTATTATTCTTCCTCTTCTTTAACTTCTTTCCATTCGGGATTCGCAGCGATTTAATTAAAATTGAGGCCGTAGTTTTCTTTCGAAACTTAAGTAGATACGTGTAGATACTTGCTTGGTTGTATTAACGTTGGTTGTTAATCGACAGGACGAGCGTGATCTCCTTCGTGAGAAAAAGAAAGAAAAAGAGAGAGAGAGAGAAGTAGATAAAGAAAGGAATGGAAAAAACGGCGAAGAAGGTAGATCGGATAAGGGCTTTAAAAGCGCGAAGAAAGTGCTAAGGTATTAAAGTTGTACCCTTCGACGTTGGAATTCGAGTTCTCGTGTTGTTCCGCCCCCGCCTTCGGAAGAATTCGATTTTAATTCCTAAGCATCGAAGCTTCCCTTAAAAAAAATTTTAACCGGTCGTGTGTACGTACTTCTTACGTATCTATATGTATATATATATATATATATATATATATATATATATATATAGATACGTGTTTGTGTATATAACGAGCAATATGGCCGATCGTGTTCTCCTATAGAAATAGAGAAAGAGAGAGAAAGAGCAACTAAAATATCTATAGATATTTGCCATACTCAGTGCTAACGGTGTGACGGCAGCGTTCTAATCGGCAGTGAATATTCGATAGGAATGTTACGCATTAATTGACGTGCTACACTAATAAGGATAATTTATATTGACTTGGATTGCTTGTTATTTAGTTAAAATCTCTTGTCGAATTGTGAACTATAATTTCGTTCGTTCCATTACCTTCACTTATACTTTTCTTCATTTATATATATATATATATATATTCTTTTTTTTATTATTATTATTATCGTATGGGCGTATTTAATTTTCTTGTTTTTTCTTTTTTTTTTTTTCTATCTTTCTTTCATTACTTTACTTTTACTTAACTTTATTTTACTTTACCTTCGAAGCACCCCTAATCTCGTATTCATAAAGAAGATAAAGAGAAAAAAAAAGTCGACGGGAGGAAGGTGGAAATGGGAAGGGAGAGTAGGAGAAGGAGGAGGAGGAGGAGGAGAGAGGGCGCGCGCGCGCGCTATGTAGCCCTTTATCTTTCCTAACGAAATTTGCATGAAAGTCGAAGGAAACGAGTCCCGCGAATTATATTTAAGTTTGCGTGGTTTCCGGAAGGATCGTAAAACGGTTGTCCCGCTAGCGATTAGTATTTTTCTACTTCCACGACATCGAAGTATTATCTTTCTTTTACTCCGACAACGAGCTTCTCCTCGTCGCGTTACCCTGTCATTACGTACACGTATTAAATCCCCGTAATTACAGATATTAGATTTTCTAATGGCAACGTAAACTATCCGTAAAAGCTCTCTGTTAGTCCGATCGCCAAACGTAATTACTATGGGAAGTTATGCGCGTGTACTTACTTACTTTGATTTCGTATTCTAATGTGAATTAAATCTATAGAGAGTACTGGAGTAATGAATAGAAGATACGTCTATAAAAAATTTGTATATGTGTATATGTATATATGTATACACACCTATGTATATGCAGGTATATATGTGTATGAAAAAATAAAAAAAAAAAAAAAAAAAAAAAGAAAAAATAATCCTTTGAAGAATTCGAGTAGATTCGAGTGACCTGATCTGATATTCATAAATGTAGAAAAGGGTGGCCCGTTCTCGGCTGACGAAAATTTGCATTAAACTCAGAATATCTATGAGAGGGGTTTGAACGGAACGTGGCATCGCTTCAAGTAGAATGAAAGAATAATAATAATAATAATAATAATAATAATAATAATAATAATAATAATAATAAGAACAACAACAACAATAATAATATAAGAAACTAAATAAATAAGTATATCAAAAAAAAAAGAAGAAAAAAAAGAAAAGAAATAAAAGGATGAGAGAAGAATGCAAGAAGGGTGAAAAGATTCATAATTCTCTTCTCATTTTCGCTTTCCTTGAGGATGCAAAATAGACCTCTCTTTTCTATGAGGGAAGTAACAAGCGTGCAAGGCACACGTGCCCTCCCATTTCTCTCCTTCCATTTCTCTCTCGCTCTCTCTCTCTCTCTCTCTCTCCGTACCTCTTCCCCCTTTTTATATCCATTTTCTTCGAACCGCGTGCCTACGTAATGCCATTTATTATCATAAACGATCGTCGAACGTTTGATTCGTCGATTTATTTCGACCGAGCTTGTCGCCATTGAGAATTAACGAGCTCTTTATGCGAGAAGTCGAAGAAGGAGAAGAAGAAGAAGAAGAAGAAGTAGTAGTAGAAGTAGAAGAGGAAAAATTACGAAATAAGAAGGGAGGAGAAGAGGACGCGAGTCTTGATTCGAATCCCTATTGATTCGAATTAAAAAAGAAAAAAAAAATATATATATATATATATATATGCCTGAATTATTTTAATAATAATGATAATGATAATAGTAATAATGACGATAATAATTAAATGAAATTGTTCTTAAATGATATGTTGAAAGAAGAAAAGAAAAAGAGATAAAAAATAATATATACATATGCATATATATTATACTCATTCGTGAGGCTAAATCCCACGGTCTGAAATCGTGCCGGAATCATGACAATATTGTTCGAAACGAAGTAAGAATGCCAAAGAAAAGAGGAGAGGTGGTGGTGTTGCTGTAAAAGAAAATAGAAGATAGGAATTCGTAAGATCAGTTGTCGTGGATGCTGTTCGAACGACGTGTAGTTGTCGGTATTCCGTGCTCTTCCCGCGACCGAAGGTAGAGAGGTCAATACCGAACTACCACGAAAAGTTCACGACCAGTGTAACGGTTATAATCATTGGGTAGTAGGTGTACCTACCTAGGTATGTGGATATCCACTCGGTTAACAGAACTCTAACGATCTATACGATGTAACTTAATTTGCCGTAACGCGCGAAACCGTTGTATAGAAACGGAGAACCCTAACAATAAACGTAATAAGTGACGTCTTTCTCTCTTTCTCTATCATTTCATCCTGTAACTCTCTAAAATATGTAAATTTGCCACGTAATTTTGTGTACGATTTAAAAATAATCATTTCTCGTTTTGCCTTTAGCAAATATTTTTCTAATCGTATAACGTTCTCGAGGATTCGTTAACGTTCGAATCCAATAATTTTTCTATTTTCTATCGTTTTTATTTTTTTTTTTCCAATTCGAAAGTAATGAAGAAATCGAAGTGAAAAAGTTTAATAACGTTTTGCAAAATTTTTCTTTTCTATGAATTCATCTTCTTTTTTCTCTCTCTCTCTCTCTCTCTCTCTCTCTCTCTGACTGTCTCTCACTCTTTCTCTATCTCTCTCTTCTCTTTTTTTTGTTTTTTCTTTTTTTTTTTCTTTTTTTTTTTTTTAACAAGAAGTAACATTGTGCTCGCGATAGGATACTAACGCTTCGAGAACTTCAACAGAGAAAAGTCGTGAATATGAGTGAGATCAGGCATTAGGTGCCTTTATGTCGGCACAATGCCGTTTATTATCATAATCTATTATCGCGGCTTACACCGAACGTGCCTGAAACGCTTCTGAAATGTTCCTTGCGACCCTTTAAGGGGATTGTCCCACACAAGGATTATATATTTTCTTTCTCTTACTTCTCTCTCTCTCTCTCTCTCTCTCTCTCTCTCTATCTCTCTCTTTCTTTTTTCTTTTTTCAATTCGTTTAACGCTTCGTTAACCTTCGCTCGAAACAATTTTTTAATAGAAAGATAATTTAAATAAAAAATTTTCAACAAATTTTACTTCCTATTATGATGTGAAATTTTTTTCATACTTTTTTCAATTTCAAAAATGATCTTGTTCTCGTTATTCTCTCTCTCTCTCTCTCTCTCTCTCTCTCTCTCTCTCTCTCTCTCTCTCTTTCTCTTTCTCTACATTTTTCTTAATTCGAATGTAATCGAACTTATGATTACATGATCTTCCTCTATGGATTGTCTCTTTTTATTTCATCCTTTTGGGAGAAGCATAAATTATAGGAAAACGTGCGACTAGTTACTGTACGTTTAATGAGTTAAACCAACCGATCGCGTTCGATCCGAGTGTAAAAGAGAACATTTTATTATCCCTTAAATAATACTTTCGGAGCATTTACGTCCTGCGTGACATCGTTTATCGTTCACTCGTTATGAGTAACACCAAAAAATCAACAAACTTCTCCTCCCCCCTCCCTCCCTCTCTTTCTCTCTTTCCCTCTTTCTCTCTTTTATCTTGTCCTTTTTTTTCACGCATAAGAAAGAAAGAGATAAGAGATATAAAAAGAATATATATATATATATATATATATATATATATATATATACACGTGTACCTATGTTTCTCGCATCCTTCGTTGCATAAATTAAAATTCTTATTACCGTCTAAATAATATTTTGTAGGCATTAACGTCGGTCGATCGTCGTATGCAGCGTAATCCGGCTTACGATGCTTTTAAATACATCGCAAAATTATCTCCTTCCACCTCCTCTCATCTTCTTCTCCTCCCCTTTTCTCCTATCCCTTCTTCTCTTTCAATAATTCCTTTTTTTTTTTTTTTCTTCCTTCTTTCTTCTCAACCACCAAGAGAAATGCTCAAGATTGGTAGGAATTAATTACTCGTAACAAGGACCTTAACGGGATATTCCTTGCTCCTTAATACCGTGAAAAAAAAAAAAAAGAAAAAGAAAAAATATTAATAACTTCCAAAAGTAGATGAGATAAAGAGAGGTGATAAGGAAAAAATTAATGATACCAATAATAATAATAATAATAATAATAATAATAATAATAATAATAATAATAATAATAATAATAATAATAATAATAACAAAAATAATAATAATAATAATAATAATAATGACAATAATAATAATAATAATAATAATAATAATAATAATAATAATAATAATGAAGGATAGAAGGGTGGGGGGTTTAGTGGGAGAGGATTTAACTTTTGCTCAGGTTCTTTCGATTAATACGAATCAGCTTGCTAGCCTCATCGCTGCTAATGGCGGACGGCAGATGTATAAGTACCAAAGGATATTAAATAGCGCTTAGCATTCTTCGAAAGAAGCAGTAAGAACGATTATAATTATCTTCTCGTTTGTTAAGAGAGTATTGCTCGAGTAGGTGGGAAGTAATGATTTTTATAGGATAGATCTAAGAGAATGATTTGTAATAATATATTCTTGAAAGAAAAACCGTCCTTCTTGTTATTCGATTTCTTTTTGACGATGGTATTAAAAAAAAAAAAAAAAAAAAAAAAAAAAAAAAAGAAAGAAAGAAAAGAAACAAAAGAAAAAAAAACCAAAAAAAAAAGAAAAAGAAAAAAAGAAAAAAAGGCGAAAAGAATGAAAGAAAAGATAAAAGGAACGAAAGAAAGGCGAGAACGAAATCAATAACCATGGCCGATATATAATTAATTATTAAATTTCATTCGAAACAATGTTTCTTTTCGAAGGTGCTTATTTTATTCGTTAATAAAACAGAAGAGGATAGAAGATGGAGAGGATGAAGATGAAGAAGAGAAGAAGAAGAAGAAGAAGAAGAAAAAGAAGAAAAATAAGAAGAAGGAGCGAGAGATCTTTTAGTAGCATTCGAAGAAGGATCACGATAGTCATTAGCGACTTAATTGCACTTTGTCCATTATTATTATTTTTACATCGTTTTTGCTCTCTTTCTTTCTCTCTCTCTCTCTCTCTCTCTCTCTCTCTCTCTCTCTCTCTCTCTCTCTCTCTCTCTCTTTCTCTCTCTAACTATCCATGTGTCTAAATATGGTTATATATCTGTGTGTATGTGTGTGTGTATGTCTATAGGTAAAAAGAAACAGAAAGAGAGAGAGAGAGAGAGAGAGAGAGAGAGAAAGAAAGAGAGAGGGTGGTGAAGTAGAAAGAGACGAAGACGAAGTATGGCCGACTATAAAGGCCATCCTTGAAGGGACCCTCGTAAAAACGCACTTTGTTGCCTCCTTAAATCCTGATAATTCCACGCTCTCCGAGTCTACCCACCGATTACGCGGTAATCGCGTTTCGCCGGACCTCCTTCTCTTTCTTTCTATATCTATCTTTCTCTCTCTCTCTCACTCTATGTATATATATATATATATATATATATATATATATATATATATATATATCTTTCTCTCTCGCAAAATAACAGCAGACTCCCTTTTCCGATTGAAAGCATTTCGACATTTCATTTCTCTCGTAACATCAAAAAAATGTTTTTTCGTCCTTTCCCTTCCCTTTTTTTCCGCCTTTTCCTTTTCCTTTTCTTTTTCTTTTTCTTTCTTTTTTTTTTTTTTTTTTTTTCTTTTTTTTTGATCTTTCTTTTTAATAATACGAATCGGAATCATACGATTGTTTCTTCGATCCGACAATCTATTTACTATTTATTTTCTTTTCTCTCGTTATATCATCGATGAATAGGATTTGAAAAATACAAAATTATGAAATGTCAATTGTAAGAAGAACAAAAAATGGACGAACTTTGTCGAATCTCTTTTTTCTAATTTCTCTCTCTCTCTCTCTCTCTTTTTCTCTCTCTATCTCTCTCTCTTTTAATCGCAGAAAACTCGTCTCGTATGAATTCGAATTTGCATTTCTCAAATGGGGGACGAACAATAGTCGCGTGTAACGTTATCACATTTTCCGAGGGGGGAGGGTGAGGAGTGATGGGGGTGGGGGGTGGTGTGCGCGCGACCGGTTTTTTATATAGATACATGGATCTTTTTATTCATTCTTTTTCTTCGCTTTTCTTTTTTTTTTTTTTTTCATTTTCGTTCTTTTTTTTATTTCGTTTTTCTTCCTTTCCTTCTTTTTTTCATCGACAGTTATTAGCTAGCCATTGTATGGTTGGAGGATACACATAAGGAACGTAAACGTGAACGCTCGTAACTCATTTCCCGTGAGACTGAAAGGATGAACAAAAAGGAGAGAGAGAGAGAGAGAGAACGAGAGAGAAAGAGTGGAACGATCGAAATGACTCGAACAAGATCCGAGTTCTAAATTATCGAGTTATTAATAAGGAGCCGATATTGTTATTGGAATTCTCCTTATTTTACGATATCCACGGACAAGGTCTTCGATTAACGACTCTTTTGCAACTTCGACCACCTATTAACCATCATAATAAGTAATATGTTTTGTGGCATGTTGAAACGATCATCGTTTTTAAGGATCGTCGATCGTGCGAATAACGACGACAAACGGAAAAAGAAACGAGAAACAGAAGCGAGGATGGGGCGGTGAGTAGAGGGGGCGGGGTGGGGTGTGAAAGAAAAAATAACAACAAGGAAAAAGGAACAGAAAAATTGGAGGAGGGGATTGGGAGAGAAAAAGAAGTAGTAAGAAGAAGTGTCGCGACTTAACGATCGCGACATCATTTTGACGCGATGATGCGCTATATTTCAATATATATATATATATATATATATATATATATATATATATATATATATATATATATATATATATAAATAATTATTGCCGAACGTGCCTGGAATCTTATCGAGATTATATTCACGTTCGTGCGAAAAATTGACATAGGAATGATCGATATAAAATATTTATCGATATAGGGATAGGCTTATAATGATTGATTGAAAAAGAGAAAGAAAATTGGTCACTTCCGATTGGTCGTATCTTTTTATAATCATTTAACTGAACTGAATTAGAAAGAAAGAGAGAGAGAGAGAGAGAGAGAGAGAGAGAGAGAAGACTTCATTATATTAAAATAATCCTTTTGATATAAGACTTTTTAAATATAATAATCAAAAATATGATTACGCAAGAGAACCATGAATGAATAATTTATTAAGAGAGAGAGAGAGAGAGAGAGAAAGAAAGAGAGGGCACCTGCATTTCGTTATTTTTAATGAGATTCTTAAGCATACGTTTGTATAGGTATGTGATTTGAATTTCCCGCGTCTATTTGCCCGACCCCTCGACATGTAAAAATATTTATGTACCTACATACAGTGCGATTCTCTCGAGGCATGTTATCGGTACGATACGATACAAAGGGACATTATAGATCGGACTTTACGAGCGGTTCCGTGGAATTCGATTCACGAGTCGACGCGCTCGCGCTTCTCGGGGAAAGTGTAGTGTTGTTTGTAGTATATATATGTAATAGATTCTCCTTTTCGAAGGAACACAAGATGGAGTTTTACAATATTGCCTGGTATAATACAATTCGTTGGAAGATTTCGTTAAAAAAATCTTTCTCTCTCTCTCTCTCTCTCTCTCTCTCTCTTTCTAATAATAATAATAATAATAATAATAATAATAATTGACGTTAATAGTTCTCGCGCGATAATTTGCGTTAATTATCTACTAATATCTGGGATCGATAGATCATCGTCCAACAAAACCGTAGTCCGATCTCCTTCCCGTATCAAAAAAAAAAAAAAAAAAAAAAAAAGAAAAAAAAAGAAAGAAGAAAAAACAAAACAAAAGAGAGAAAAAAGAAAAGAAAAAGGATGAATCGTACGAAGGACATCTATCCAGAAAATTCACGTCTCCTCGCGTCGATCATTAATCACGCGTCTCATTCTTTATTCCCAATCAGGATACCTTTTGAATCTTAATTCGTTAACCGTACGAAAGAACTCTTCGGGCCACGTCGATCATCGAAATCAGCATTTTCGATTCTTTGTCCTTCTTGACTTCTCTCACCGGCCTAGTTGTCATCGTGACGAGTGTCGAAAAAAAATATATTCGTATATATATATATATATATATCTTCTAACTTTTGCAATAATTACAAACTCTTACATTAATTAGCATATAAAAACAATCAACGAGAGACAAAAATACGTGGGCGGTTTATCGTAGATATTATCTATAAGAAAATGCTTAAACGAATTTTTAATTAAAATCGCAAGAACGTCATAGTTATTAATAACTCTCACGATAAGGAGACGAAGAAAAAAGAGTGAAACAGAAAGAGAGAGAGAGAGAGAGAGAGAGAGAGAGAGAGAGAGAGAGAGAGAGAGAGAGATAAAAAAATGCATGGACAGATTGGGTGGATGGGTCGGATGAATATTGGGTGGTGGTTGATAATAGGGGTTGGAATAGGTCAAAAGTTGAACGGTAAGTCAAATAATCGGATAGA
>NC_060960.1:9722618-9732618 GCF_910589235.1 Vespa crabro | reverse complement strand
CTCTCTCTCTCTCTCTCTCTCTCTCTCTCTCTCTCTCTCTCTCTCTCTCTCATTTGTTGACTCTTCGTAGATGAGAGCTTGAGATGAAATGTTATTTCTCGTCTCTGATGATGTCGGTGACCTTCGAATGCGTTGGGTGAGTTAACGGCGCGAGTCGAATTCGGTGTGGGCGCCGCTTGTTGCGGTCTCTCTCTCTCTCTCTCTCTCTCTCTTTCTCTCTTCGCGCCACACCTCGCATATTTGGCGCGTGATGTCGCGACCAGATTGGTTCGACATGCTGTACGAATGTAAAGGTCGAAGCCGTGAACGGACTGCTCGAGAAGGATGGCGAGCGGATTTTTAAATCGCAGCTATTATAAACGCGAATCGAATCATTGGGTGGTTGTGAGGAGGAGGGGGGTGGTGGATAAGGGGGAGAGGTTATAAGGGGGATAAGATGGGTAGGGAGATTCAGCTCAAGCCGAGACGCCTCTCTCGACGACCAAAGAACGATGATGCGTTTCACTTCGTTCTTCTTTTTATTCCATATCTAGAAATCGATTCTGCAATCGTTTGAAATCTTTTGAAATCGTTTTTGATATGAGGCAATCTGAAAATGAAAAAAAAAAAAAAGAAAAAAAAAAAAATTCCGTTTAAGAATATATACTGATATATAAATAATATTATGAATTTATTATTAGTAACTGTATGTTCCATTAAATCATGTGCGTTTGCAGATGATAGGAATGAGGGCTGAGTGAGGGTGGGAGGAGGTGAATTTATTGGGACAAATGCGATTGGAAATGGATCGACGAATATATATATATATATAAGGTATATAGATATTTTTATTTTGCTTCTGTTCTCTTTGTTTTTTTTTTTTTTTTAATTTTTATTCTTTTATCTTCTTTTTTTTATCTTTTTTCTTTTTTTTCCCTAATATTCCAAAACGTTTTGAAAGTTCGTAAACGTTAAAGCGTATGTCGCGAGACGTTTATATAAAACTATCTCGTTCTCGTAGTCTCGACATGAGGTCATTGGGATTTAATTAATATTGTAGAACACCAACGGTATCCGGCAATTACTCGTTCGTTATGGTTTACGAGAGGTGGGGTGGTTTATCGATCTGAACAGATTGTTGTCCGGCTTCGATATTCATTAATTATTTCGCACAGATCGACAATAGGTTCGTTGGAATACCGTATATGCTTGGTATTGGACAAACCGGGTGATATCAACCTCGGCAAGAAGTCTACAACAACTTCTTTCTAAGCGTTGCTACCGTTGTTTCTAATTATATCGAATCGCTCGGTCGCTTGCTCGGTCGTTCGTTCGTTCGTTCGTTCGTTCGTTCGTTCATACGTTCATACGTACGTACGTACATTCGTACGTTCGATAAAGTTCTGCGAAAATCACCCCTCGACGTGGAAAACAACGTACGTATCTACCTCTTGCTTTTATTATTTCCGTTTAGTTCGTGAATCTTTGTTCGAGATCTCGATTCGTTAATAGACATAGATTTTATCCAAGAGAAAAGGAAAGAAAGAATAAAGGAACGAGAGAACGTACAAATTTTAATAAAACAAAAAGAAAAGAAAGAAAGAAAGAAAGAAAGAAATAAAGGAAAAAATTAAGAGCTATTTTAAAAAATGGAAAAACATTGATCTCGTTTTATTAAAATTACCTTCGACTTATAGATAAATACTATAACGAAGTGTAACAGTGTTGCATTATAATTAACACGATCGTCGTCGATTTTATCGAACTAAGAAAAGGGAGAGAGAGAGAGAGAGAGAGAGAGAGAGAGAGAGAGAAAAAGCTTCTTCTTGCAGTTGATCGTCTCGAAAGTGGTAGAAGCGGTAGCACGAGATCTTTTATTTCCCGCTCTTTCTCTATCCTCTATCCTCTTATCCTCTAACACACACACACACACATTTATATATATATATATGTATATACATATATATCTCTATATCTATATCTATCTTTTTCTCTTTCTCTATCCCGTGCGAACTCGAGTGTCCCGTGGAAGTGACGCCCGGCGAGTTCTATCGACAGCCTTGAGGTGTCCATCGGTGATTTAAAAGACGAGAAACTTGCAACGTGTCGCAGGTATGCCGATCGGTGTGCCTCACCTACACGCACAAACCTGGTAAATGGTATAGTGGAGAGAACGAGAGAAAGAGAGAAAGAGAAAGAGGGGAACAGAACGTTCGTTCTATGCCGAGCATCGTCGTATACCTATACGGCCGGTTTCTAGCTACTTTTTGCACGAAGCCCGCGCTCACCGAAAGCGACCAATCGCCGTGCCGAAGACGAGATTGTCCGGCTATGGTGGCGATCGAGCTTCTGCTTTGTTCGAGAGGCGAACGCCGAGCGTTCTCCTCTACCTCCCTTCCCCCTTCTAAAATCCCCTTCACTCCTCTTCCCATCTCATCTCTTCTCTTCTCATCTCTTCTGTTCACTCTCGTTCGTTATTAACCGATATTTTGTTCACTTCCATTTCTTATTATATCAACTGGTCGTTTTGAAAATTGTAAGAGTGGGAAAAAAAAGGGAAAAGAAAGAAAAGAAAAAGAAAGAAAGAAAGAAAGAAAAGAAAAAAGTTCATTATATTCTTTTCGACCTCATTTATGGCACGTTCACAATGCAACAATGTAAGATCATGTTCCCGTTAATAAGTGTTGTTAATCATGAAAATACGCGGTGGACGGATTAAACCTTCACGACAATATGATAATGTTCGTGTTCATAATTGTACAATCATGAAAATGCGTATGCATTAATATTAATGCGATCGTATTGTCATGTGAACATTAATGCGCATACATTCTCATGATTTTATAATTATTATTGAACAATGAACATGACTGTGTATTGTCATGAACATATTTGTGTGCGTAATATTTTCATGATTCGTATTTTACTTATGTACGAATATGAACATGACGAACATTGTCGTGAACATTAATAAAGGTAATACGTACGATCGTGATAGAAAAAGTTTTTAACATCGATGTTCATGACAATGTTAATCGTGTTACCGTGTTGTTCATAAATATACATATTCCTAAGGACATATGGATAATATATTCTCAAAGTTTATTATAAAGTATTCACGATAGAATATGATCATGTTTAATATACGCGAAACGTCATTTTGTGATTAATTTATAGTTAGAGATTTGATGATTCGAAGGAAACTGGTCATTTTCTTTTCTCTCTCTTTTTTTTTTTCGGATAAGAGATAAGAGTAAGAACATAGTTGAACCTGTGTGTTCTCGATAACATTATCGTTTTTTTCCTAACTCCTACGGTACGTTTACGTGTGTACATGTATATATATATATATATATATATATATATATATATATATATATATATATATATAAAACCTTCAGTATGTATTGGCTTCGTAACGATCGATAGGTAAGGGTAAGCCTCGGAGTAATGGGAGGGTGAGTCGCGTCGAATTAACGACCACAGTAGTTTACAGTCCAAACATTTGCTTCTAGCACACGCTGAATTTCCTTGTAGTTCGTGCGTGCTTTGATTTTCAAAGATTCTTTTACGTTCATTAATTAAATTCTTACTACGCAATTCACAAGAACTACGTTTACTCCGTTCCTTTCATTCTTCGAGTTCTTCCTTTTCCGTCCCTTTGCTTTTTTTCCATTCCTTTCTTTTTTTTCTTTCTTATCTATTTATTTATTTCTTTATTTGTTTATCTTTTTTCTTTTTCTTTTTCTTTTGTGTGTGTTTTTTTTTCTTTTCTTTTCTTTTTCTTTTTTTCTTTTTTTCTTGTCCACGTTTTCTCGCTCGTCGCAATATGGCGCGACGATACGTGAAAATGCATCATTGAAATAATTCAGAAATCAATGGAATAAAATATACTCGAGATATAATACGTACGTGTATTAACGGGCATCTCATTAAAGAAGTCAGCTATCATTGCAATTTCTTCGTGAATCGAACTCGCTTCGTTCCTTACAATAACGTCGACCTTTTTATTCGATTCTCTTCCTTTCTCGACGGTACGAGTAACTTCGAGAGCGAGTTGAGACCATCCAAATGGTGGGGGGACTTGAGGCCCTTCGTTGGCGCGCTCCGCGTTAACGAGACACCTTTCCATAATCCTGTTCTCGTTATCGTCTTCTCTCTCTCTCTCTCTCTCTCTCTCTCTCTCTCTCTCTCTCTCTCTCTTTCTTTTCTTTTCTTTCTCTTTTCCTTTCACACGCATACGTAAGCTATGTAACATACACATTTGACACGTATGCTACACTTATACATTGACGAGTACAATTTAACGGATCAGACTTGTTTCTAGCATAGACGTAAGTAGATACATACCTTTCTATCATACCTGTTAATCGACTCGTTTTAATAAGCCTCCTAGCATAAATTTCGAACTAATTGATCCAGTTAATTATCAACATACCGGTCCAGCTCAGTCGAATTGAAAATTTTTCTCTTTTCTGATCTAAAAACTTCTTCTTGTGTCCTCTGCTCTCTCTCTCTCTCTCTCTTTCTCTTCCATCTCTCCTGAACCGTAAAAGGCTTGAACTTCGCGTTCTCGTTTTACTCGACCGACACATTGTTCGTCGACTTGTTTTCCTCTTTCTTCTTCTTCTTCTTCTTTTTTTCTTTTTTCTTTCTTTCTTTCTTTCTTTCTTTCTTCATTCGCAAAAACGAAACGCGTGTATCGTCTCGTCGTTTTCCTCTTCTTTTCTTTTTTTATCGTTTTTCTTTTTGTTTTGTTTCGTTTTTTTTCTTCGTTTTTCTTCTACCCCTTATTCCTTTGATATAAATCATTCCTTTTGTTTTTTTCTTTTTTTTTTTTTTTTTTTTTTTTTTTGAATTATTCGAATATATAAGATGTTTCTACGAGAAATTCTTTCAACTACGTATAACTACGTATTTATCCTCATTTGCATAAATTATCAAAGATTTTTCTTTCGTTCATCTTCTTATTTGAAATAATGTAATTGGGTGAGCAGGATTTCCGGTACACTTGCGATTACTACGAAGTCGATTAATATTAGTAATAATGATAATAATAATAATAATAATAATAATAATAATAATAATAATATTATTATTATTATTATTATTATTAATGATTATTATAATAATAATAATGATTATTATAATAATGATAATAATAAAGAATAAAAATATTCGTATCAATATTTTCAATCTTTCTCGCACTTGTTCAAGTATAAACCTGAATTGCGAATAAGTAATTAGTATCTATCTAAAAGAGGAATATCTTAAGGAATCAGTGAACGTTATAAATCGCCCTAACTACCCTGTCATTTGTATATTAACGAGTTTTACGCCTATCGACGTTTACTTAGTTAATTAAGGCGTAGGCTCAGAACACTATAAAGTAGAAAATAGAAAAAGGAAAGGCATTTTATCAAAAATATCTGAGTAATTCAATCGTCAAAATGATAAAACAGTTATTTATTGCGAGCAACGACGATAAAATGGACAATAACGAAGTCTTTCTCTCTCTCTCTCTCTCTCTCTCTCTCTCTATATCTATCTATCTCTCTGATCGATTTTATCTATGAATTTTCTTCTATAATAAAATTTTTCAATTGCATTATAATAACATTAACTCATTTAACTGATTACATCTAATAATATCATTACATCAAACAAACAAATATTGCATTTTGTTTCATTTCGTTTCGTTGAGTTTCGTTACATCATTTACGATCTTTCAAAGAATTATTGACGATTATATTGAATTTCAAAAGAGATAAATTCGTAGCCGTGTGAACGTGAAAAATGGCTTGATCGATTGATAAATATTTTCGTAAAATATATAACAATAAGATAATAAATTAAATGGAATTAATGATGAAAGGGATAAAATGGACGTTGTATCGACGTTGTTGTTTGTGTTTGTCAATGTTCTCTCAGTTGTAACATCGTCTACCTGTTTAAAAATTATTCGGGTCGTATATAACCAGAAAGAATGACGACCCATTGGAGAAGTGTCGAACAGACGGTTATAACAGAAAGAGAAAAGGGATTCAAAGAGAAAGAGAAAGAGAGAAAGAGAGATAGAGAGAGAGAAAATGAAGACAAAAGAGAAAGAAAACAAGAGAGAGAGAGAGAGAGAGAGAGAGAGAGAGAGAGAGAGAAGAGAGAAGAGATAAGAAAGATGAGAAAAGAGAAATATAAAAGAAAAGAAAGACCGACCCATTCGGTCCATTCGAGACCGAAGCTGTTTTCACCGTTAATTACCAGCCAGGCTGGAATTAATTAGACGCCAGGCTTTATTGCCGGTCAACAACGTCGGCCGTGTCTTTAGTACTTTTCCGTATAGTTGCACCTAAGAGAAAGCAACGACAGAACTTTTATTTCTCTTTTCTCTCTCTCTCTTTTTCACAGACACACAGACACTCTCTTTTTCTCTCTCCTTTGGGAAGTCAAGTTCGAAAAGTCGTTACTCATTCGACGAACATTTACGAGTTCGAAGAACGGCAAAGGATATGAACAAAAAAATGTATATATATATATATATATTTTTTTTTTCTTTTTTTTTTTTTTGAGAAAGAATTTCCGTGCGAAAGAATTTGTTCTTCGTGTCAGAAAAAAAAAAAAGAAAAAAATACAGAGAGAAAGAGACAGAAAGAGAGATAGAGAGAGAGAGAGAGAGAGAGAGAGAGAAAGATCAAAGATCAAACGTCCAAGAGATTGGGGATGATGAAAGTATGAGACTAACTATTAATCATAAAAAAGAAAAAAAAAAAACAATAACAAAAAAGAAACACTTCGCTAAGCATACGATGAATTACAGATGAAATCGGCATGGCTTTCGTAAATTAAATCGATTGCGGACCGATTAACACCAGCCTCCTACACTCTTTTAATAATCGACAGGTGAAAGAAGTATCTCTTTCTCATTCTCTCTCTCTCTCTCTCTCTCTCTCTCTCTCTCTCTCTCTCTCTTCCTTTCTCTCTCCCCCGTTGGGTACGCCCAAACAGAATACAAATCGATTTTGCGCGATAAATCACAGCCACGGTGAATCATTATCGCGATGGCTCGTATTCCCTTATATCGTTCATGTTAGAATTCCAATGGCGTGTAATTCTATGAATTATAAAGCGACCGAGAGTTCCTCCATTCTAAATGACGCGTGGAACGAATAATAATAGTACCTCCCTTCTCCTACATATGGTTAACACCTCGAATTCTTTCGACGCTTCACTTTCGTGGGAAAGTATCGCGGAAATTTGATGTATGTACGTACGTAAGTAAGTAGAGGAATGGCATCTTGCTCGCACCTTGTTGAATACAGAATTTTTTCTTTTTCCTTTTTTCCTTTTTTTTTTTTTTTTCCACCGATTTTCCACGCTCTTTAATTCCTGTCTTTCGTTTCTTTTTTTTGTTCAGATCTCCCCTCCCTTCCTGTCCCTATCCCCATTCTCTCCCGACCTCCTCGTCTTGCTCCAATCATCCCCCTATCCGCCACCACCGTCGTCGCCGCCGCTCCCCCTCTCCACCTCTTTCGTGAAAAGATTCCGTAAATGGACAAAACTTTCAGAATTATCGAGAAGATCTGTCTCTGCCAGGTGCGTATGAAAGAAAATCGAGCTATACACGTTAAACCAACACGTTATATCGTTTATGGGTCTATAATAATATCTTGCCCTGAACAGTCCCCTTCGGTTCTCCTAATATCTTTTGATATAATTCATCTTAAACTTAGGTCGAACCCATTGAATATACTTTTAACAATGAAAATGTAAACGAATGGAATCAGTATTGTTAAATATGGATATTCTTTGGATAATAGGATCCTGTCAGGATATTATTTGGCATTTACGATAGCAAACATAATCTATCTATCTCTCTCTCTCTCTCTCTCTTACTCCTTCTGCCATTCTCCCTCTTTCTTGCGGTGCCCGCCTCCCTCCTCCCGCCCACCCCCCCCCCCTCCACCTTTCTCTTTCTCAATATGATCTTTGATTTGTGGTATGGTAAAAGCGTGAACGGAGATAGTTATTTCAAAGATCTTAAGAAAGTTAGAACAACAATAACCTAAGGAAAAATATTCTTGTAGGAATTAGAATGGATTAGTTGTTGGTGGTACGTTGGATGCTTTTAGGTGGACGAGAGATAACAATAGATTCTCGTACGAGCATCCAAGGTTTATGCTTTAAAATCCCATCGAGAAAGGGGGAAGAGGGGAAGGATATAGAGATAGAGATAGAGAGAGAGAGAGAGAGAGAGAGAGAGAGAGAGAGAGAGTCACAAAACACCTGGTAAGATGACCTGCACTTTTTTCGAAGAAAAACTCAACTTTGATCTATCTTCGAAACTACATTATGGGATACCTGCACAGATATTTTGAAAATTTTCTTTTCCTTCCTTCTCATCTGCTTCTTCTTCTTTTTCTACTCTTGTCTTATTCTTGATCATTCTAAATTTTCAACATATTGAAATAGTTATAATATTAGTAATAATAATAATAATAATAATAATAATAATAATAATAATAATAATAATAATAGTGGTAATGGTAGTGGTAGTGGTGGTGGTGGTAGTGGCAGTGGTGGTGGTAGTACTGGTGGTAGTAGTAATGGTAATGGCGATGGTGATGGTGGTAATACTAGGTACTAGTTTCTCTGTCTTTTTCTGAAGAAAAAAGGAAAAGAAAAGGAAAAAAAAAGAAAGAGGATCAAATTCTTTTGTATATTTTTCATTCTTATTTTTTTTTCTTTTTTTTTCTTTTTTTTTTTTTTTTTTTTTTTTGAAATATCGCCGTCGATTGAATTTTGAGAGAACAAAGAACCTTTTTTCTACTTTCATTGGATAAAATACGTTAAGATTTCTTTATGCCTTTCGCTCGTCCATTCGTCCTTCTGAAGGATATTATCCTCATTATCCTTAAAAATAACGAATAAGATAAAGAGGAAGGATGATAGGATTAATAATATTCGAAAAATAAATCCATTTCAAATCCCTAAAAGTATTCCTAAAAGTTTATTTATTTTTGAACATAAATCTTTTTATTGTTCGTTTGCAAAATAACGATGTAATAAAAATAAGAAGTGGATAAATAATGAGAAAGAATGAAAGAAGGAAAGAGAGAAAGGAAAAAGAAAGAAGAGAAGAAAAAAAAATAAAGAAGAAAATGAAGATAAGAAACGTCGCGGTCATACCGCGTTATGGGCTCGTCGATCAGCGAAAAGGGCCAAAGTTGTTGGTATCATCCAAGACGAGATCCGCCCACGCTTATATTGATGCATATGTGTTTTTCCATATACGTATGTACGTATTTATGTATGTATGTATGTATGCGTACGTATGTCTACCTATGTACGTGTTTACCAACGACGAAATTGTTATTTTCGCGTGGGTAGCTCGCTGCATCTTGCACCATCCAGATCAGTATGTGATGTCTCTTATTTGTCCTCGAAGTATACCTAAACTCCTGATCCTTTTTTCAACGAGGACGAGCCGACGAGCATTATGTTTAGGACTTCGATCGTTGTCATTGTCGTCCTCGTTGTCGTGGTCGTCGTCTCTCGGGCCATTCTTCTTCTTTTTCTTTTACTTATTTTATTTCATCTTCTTCTTCTTCTACTTCTTCTTCTTCTTCTTCTTCTTCTTCCTCGAACAGAGAAGCCGAAGATTTTCTCGGCGATAAGGATACAGCAATTAATCGTATGAATTAATTAATCGGATCACAGGAGATAGGAGGGCTCGCTCTTCGAAGGAGGAAGTTTCCTTTGCGTTGTGTTGTGTGGCGTAGGCGAGGCTAACAGGCCGATCCAATCTTTAGATAAGGGCTAACTTCTCGACTACGGCCAAGTACGTGTATCCCTTATGTTTGTTTGTTTGTCTATATTCTTTTTGACCTATGGAACACCCCCACTTTATTTCTAAACCATCCCCATCCCTTTCAGCCCCTTCTGTTGAAATCGATCATACGTTTTTCGTGACACATTGGTATAACATTGAGATTTATACTAGTCATACTTATATATGCATATACGA
>NC_060960.1:9697618-9717618 GCF_910589235.1 Vespa crabro | reverse complement strand
GAACAAAGTCACTCAATTAATTTGTCAGGCCATTAATGCTTCAAGTAAAATCTATTGGCCAATTATTGATTCTCTTTCTCTTATTTATTTCTCTTTTTTTCTCTCTCTCTCTTTCTTTCTTTCTTTTTATATATATATATATATATATATATATATATATATATATATATACATTTATATTTATACATAGACATTTATTTATCTCGGAGATAGTATAATCTGTGAGACAAGCACGTATAGCATTCATCAATTTCTATAATTAGAGAAGAACATTTTTTTCTGTCTTCTTCTTCTTACAAATCTTTCGAAATATAATTGTAATATATGTATATAAATATATATGTATATATATATATATATATATATATATATATATATTTATAGGTATGCGCATCGTTAACGAAGTTATTAGAGCAGCAAGTCAAGGAAGCGAGAGATCGTTTGTTGATTCGATCGAACGCAAGAAGGATCTCTCCATTGATTTAGATCGGCTATATGAGATGTTACGTCAGCGTCCAAAGCGAGACAAAAAAACAAAAAAAGAAAGAAAGAAAAGAAGAAAAAAAAAAGAAAAAGAAAAATTATGAAAAAGGAGAGACATAGGAGTTACTACCCAAAGAAGTTGAAACTCTCGCAATATCATGTCCTTTATATAGCTTATATTATTATTTTCTAGGGTGTTTCTCTCTCTCTCTCTCTCTCTCTCTTTCTCTATTTTTTCTTTTCTTTTCTTTTTCTTTCTTTACTTACAATTCCACGAACATTCCTGAAATAAATTCGAACGAACGACATACTGGACATTGCGCATGATATCGACGATTATAGATTCGTTGAATCTTTGCGGAATCTTGTTGTACTTGCGACTGTTGTAACCGTTGTCAAGAGAGAAAGAAAAAAAGGAAAAAAGATGTAAGAAAGAAAAGACAGACAGACAGAAAAAGATAGATAGAGAGAAAGAGAGAGGAGAGAGAGAGAGAGAGAGAGAGAGAGAGAGAGGGAAATAACGAGGCGATGACAATTGGAACGCAAAGGCGAGGTCTCAATCGCTCGTTAGAGTTCTCCGCAGTCGTAATGCACTTAATCATCGTCATCTTGAAGCGACGAGGAGTCGTCGATGATCTTCGCTCGTTTTTAACGAGATATACTCGTCGTCGTCTTCGTCGTCGTCGTCGTCGTCGTCGTCGTCGTCGTCGTCGTCGTCGTCGTGCAATAACTTGTAAAGGAGCACGACGAAGAGTGTTCAAATCGAGTTTAACAGTTCCGCTTCCTACTTACATACACGTATATACATACACATACATAAATATAAATATATATATATATACACGCACAAACACACACACACACACACACACATATATATATGTAAAAATATCGTCAGAAACTTGAAAGAGAATTGTGTAGCAAATGGCGATGTGGTTCAGGTCGCTACGACGGCCATCGTCGTCGAGCACGTATATAGCCAACAGCACGCTCATCAATGTTTTCCGACCTTACGTGTACGTCGTTGGGATAGAGTGGCCCTTTGTTCGTGGGTATAATTAGAGCTTCGGCGTAGCGCTACACGTCGTAAAGTCGTTTCTACCGAGCAGCTTATGGAATCGAAGCTCTCTCTCTCTCTCTCTTTTCATTTTCTCTTTCTCTCTGTTCCTCCCTTTTGTCACTATATCGACTTCCCTATCTGTATGAACGATATGTCGCGAATTTTTTACAACGTTCACTTCATCATCCCTCTTTCGTCATTTCCGTTTTTACGAATTTAATCACGAATAATTTCAATCGAAATAATTCAATCACTGGATATCCTCCTTTCGATTATAGTTTCAACGTGATTATTATTCTTGACGTTTTATTGATGGAAATATATTGATAGGAAAAAAGAAAGAGGAAGAGAGAGAGAGAGAGAGAGAGAGAGAGAGAAAAAAGAAGGAAAAACAAAAAAAGAAAAAAAAGAAAAAGAGAAAAATGAACGAACTGTCGGATGTTCGTTCGTTCGTTCGTTCATTTTTTACGTTTTGCAAATAAAACGAAGAAAGAAAGAAAGAAAGAAAGAAAAAAAAAGGAAGAAAGAAAGAAGGAAAGAATAAAAAGAAAGAATGCTTGATTCGTTCGATCGAAGAAGGGAAATCTTTTTTTACGAACGTTACAACATGGAGCAGGAGGTTACGAACGAAGCCATATCGATCACATTAAGGGATGTTTTTACAATAATTCCCTTCTGTTAGAACCCTAGCAGCACATAGAGAAATACGGTAGCTCGCGATGGATCGGTAGGTAGGTAGGTAGTTGGGTAGGTAGGTAGGTAGCCGCCATGTCTAATTATGTCGCATTGATTTTGTCATTAGCCACCCCTACGCTGGCCGTCGTAGTAGTCGTCGTCGTCGTCGTCGTCGTAGTCGTAGTCCTCGTCCTCGTCCTCGTCGTTGTTGTCGTCGACGTCGACGTTCGACGGTGGTACAGGTTCGACGTAGTCAAAAAAAAGGCAGCACTTCCTACAACACTGAAAACGCATTGCTACCGGGGCACAGTTTGCACGCCTACATCAGATTCGGTCACGAATTTCTTGCCCTTGGATGAACGTCGTCCATACAACGACGACTACTACGACTACGACGATTACGACTACGACAACGGCGATCACGATGACGACGATCATAACATTGTCCGTTTAGTATTATATATGTAACTATACTTCGACTATAAGAGAAGAGCGCGTGTATCGAGCGCGTTAAAAATAATATTTTCCTCTTTCCCAGTTTTGGCTCGTTTGAAATTCAAATTAATGTCGTTAACTCCATGCCGTTTTGAGTATAATTATTAATTTCGAGCTATTTTTTGTTCCATTTCTTTTTTCCTTTCTTTCATTTTTTCATTCTTTTTTTTTTTCCTTTTTTTTTCTTTTTCTTTTCTTTTTTTTTTTACTTTTTCTTCTTCCTCCTGCACACTCAATAGATTCTAATCCCTTTCTAAATCTGTTCGTTCGATAACATATTTAACGAGTAAAAAGCTAAGTAAATATTATTCAATGGTCAGATAATTATTATGCCATTAAAATCGATGCAACCATCGATTTTAATATTTCAGATTAATTTATATGAAAATTAATTATACGAAATTAAAAAAAAATACACAGGCATACACACGTACACACACACACACACACACACACACATATATATATACATATATATAAAGCCTGATAATCATTTAAAAAGCTTGGTCGATCTCCGAACTAGCGTCTAGACCGGATGTCCAGGAAGAACGATGATTGGACGGAGATCCAATAATGTGTGACCTTTCTGGTACTATGTGCGTGAGCGTTACGGGCGAGTTTCTCACGGTGCATTGGGAGGAAATTATAAGGGAATGAGTTAAACCTTGGATTACTGGGTGGTAGGGGTGAGAGCGAGAGGGATATAGAGGTATGAAGGAGGGAGATGAAAATATACGGAGGAAAAGAGATGATCGAAGGGTAGCGCGTGGAGCAACGTTCCTCTTCGGTTCTGGGCAAATCATACTTAATTGATATCACAAAGAGGCTCTCTTCTCGTCTCTTCGGCACCTAACCGGACCCTAACTTCATAATCGCCAGCTCCACCGCAGGATTAAGCGTTACGGTGGATTCATGTTGCACGTAAATTACTCGCTCGCGATCCACGAGAAACTCGAGAGAGAGAGAGAGAGAGAGAGAGAGAGAGAGAGAGAGAGAGAGAGAGAGAGAGACCATCTTACTATCTTCCTTCTTTCTTCCCATAACGTTTTCTCGCCATCTTAGTGATCACGATCGATCATGGATTCTCTCAACTGACGTCACGTAACATCGTAAAACTCTTCGTAATCACGTTTATCATTCTACAATGAAATAATAATCTCTAATCTTTATACATCTCTTATATACATAAATGTATATCCATGGTATATATTTATTTATATCGAATACAAAAGTATATTAATAATAATAATAATAATAATAATAATAATAATAATAATAATAATAATAATTTTCTGTATATCAAACGTATGGTTAATCTCGGATATTGATATTCGATGTCAGAAAATAGAATGGTAAACGATAACGAACGAAACCAAACGAAACGTGTAATAATATTATGAGAGAGAAAGAAAGGAAGAGAGAGAGAGAGAGAGAGAGGAGGGGAGGGAGGAGGAGGCCACGTGTCACGAAACATTACAATAATCTTTCTTACCGTGAGATATAAAATGTAGAGAGCAGTTTGTATTCGAGGAGACATACTTTCGATGTATCAGAAACAGATCGGTCTTCCGCTTCCGGTTCTCCTGTAGAACGAACGTCTTTAGGGTTGGACGGGTCCGAATTTGTTCGCGTGGTCCCTTACCTGACCATATTCGACTCACTTTTGCACGGTTCGACACGCGAACTTGCCTGAGTAACATAAACAGCCACACGATATACATTCAATAAATAACGAGACGCATACGAGATAATTGGATGTCCATAATTCCGGTCTCGCATTTTGCATTTCTTATGTTTTCTTCGTATATATATATATATAAATATATATATATATATTATTGTTATTATTATTATTATTACTCAATTTTTTATTATCTTTTTTATCACGTTTTAATTTTATTTTGTATTCTTTCTCCCTTTTTCTCTCTCTCTTTCTCTCTCATTTTCTCTCTGTTTCTTACCTTTTTCGATGGCACCATCGAATACCAAAACGGAGAAGGTGAAGGAGAAGGAGAAGGAAGAAGAGGAGGAGGAGGAGGGCCCATTCGTCGATCGTCGTCATGTGGGCCCCCGAAAAACCCTCATGGCTCTGCAAAGTCTTTTTTTCTTTTCTCTTTGCCATCGGTGAGAGAACACACAAAAGGGAGCTTTCGTGCCACCGAGTTGAAAATATATTCCTCCTATAAGCAACAACCATCGGTTCGGTTTCCGGTGAAACGACAGGACAAACAAAAGCTGGACAGTGGCTCGCGGTTGTTCGCCGAATGTTTAACTCCCATCATCGTCATTATCGTGATCATCATCATCATCATCATCATCATCATCATCCTCATCATCATTATCATCATCATTATCATTATCATTATCATCATCCTCATCCTCGTCGTCGTTCTCGTCCTCGTTGTCCTCGTCGTCATTATCATCATCATTATCATCGTCAGAATCGTCATCATCGAGAACTATTTCTTCCTTCTTCTGCTTCTTCTTCTTCTTCTTCTCTTATTCGCTCACCTCATTGAAAAATTGAAGGTTACCTTCAATCCTTCGTACTCTTTTTATTTTCTCTCTCTCTTTCTCTTTCTCTCTCTCTCTCTCTCTCTCTCTCTGTCTCTGTCTCTGTCTTTCTTTATCTCTCCTTCCTTCAAATTATCGGCCACCACCTGCGTCGTACTTTCTACCAAACTTGATAATTATGCATCATCGATGCCGTCTGTCTTTTCCTTTGTACGTGAGATATAAGAAAAAAGGAACAGAGAGATAAAGAAAAAGAAGAAAGATAAATATGACGAATAGAAGAAACAGGATACCATTCTGACACTCGTTCTAATCTCCTGAATCTTTAATCCTACAATTTTTCTATACACGCATATATTTACTTTTCTCTTTTTAAGTCTCTCACTCTAATCCCACCCGCCTCCTCCCTCTCGCCACCTCCCCCCCATGTCCCCTACCATTACCTACTATACTCTTCCTCTTACTCCATACTCTTCCTTAAAATATCCTTTACTCCGATCATTTTACAGTTTAGCAACACTGTTAGCAATATTACGAATGGCCAACCAAAGCTATTACGTAAGGTATAAATCGATTTGACCTGCACCTTATAAAGTAACTGCGGTAACATTGTAATAAGCAGATAACTGCGATCCTAATGTGTAATTATATGTCCGTACATACATATATGTATATTATACATAAATATATTATATATATATATATATATATATATATATATACATATGTATATTAAATATATATATATATATTTATATATATATGTATAAATATATGTATATATATTGGATATAATATTTCTTTAATCGATCACGTAATACTCATATAAGCATATTGTAAAAGATAAAAGAAAATGTCGAGTTAGATATGTTTCCTCTCATATGACTATGACTTGACAAACATAGCAGTGAAAGAAAGGGAGAGAGGAGGAGAGAGGGAAAGAGAGATAGATAGATAGATAGATAGATAGATAGATAGATAGATAGATAGATAGATAGAGAGAGAGAGAGAGAGAGAGAGAGAAAACATGCATTAATCAATAACTAACATGTGAGATTTATTATTCAACGAGTGCATCAGATGCAATAGAGAAAAAGATAAACAGAGGTCTAGAATAGATCAAAACGAAATAATTATTTCGTGGAACGAGGATATAAGAGAAAAGAGAGAGAGAGAGAGATAGAGATAGAGAAAAAGTTTGGAAGGAAGAAAAAGCCTAAGTTCGTTCTCTATCGAATCTACAATAAATAGAAGAGACGAGGCAGGTGTTACCAGATTGGCAGATGTTCTCGGTTACACAACATGCCCGAATCCCAAAGTCCAACGCTTTTGTGTTTGTTCTTTTCCAGCCCATGCACGGGCATTGTATTTCTAATCTCATTTTACGTATATGCTTTCTCTATCCCTCTCTTTCTCTCTCTCTCTCTCTCTCTCTCTCTCTCTCTCTCTCTCTCTCTTTATTTATCTATCCATATCTTTTTTCCTTTCTTTCTGAAATTTTTTTCTACAAAAATGTTAGAAAAGAAAAAAAAGGAGAAAAAAATTTTGACGCTTTTGGGATAAACAGAGTAATGATAGTGATCATAGTGATCTCGATTCAGCAATCCAATATATATATATATATATATATATATATATATATATATATATATATATCTTGTAAATGATCATTTGGATTTTTATCCATTACGTTATACCCGTTGAAATTTTTTTTTTGATAGAAAAAAAGAAAAAGAGGAACGAAGAATACTTGGTTTCATCGATTAACTTTTTCCTCTCCCTCTCTCTCTCTCTCTCCCTCTTTCTTTTTCTTCGTTTGGCCGCGCACGAAGAATTCGCCTAGGTGAAGTCGGTCCGTTCGTCCTTTTAAGATCGCCGATAATACAAGGAAAACGATCGGCCTTCTTGGTCATTATAAAAAATGGTATCGTTTGTGAAAACGATGGCCACGGGGATACGGTCACTGAATTATGGAGTTTGCACCGCGGAATTATAACCGTGGTGATGATGGACCGATGAGTAGGAGGAGGAGGAGGAGCAGGAGGAAAAGGGGGAAAAGGGGGAAAGAGGGAAAGAAGGGACAGAAGAGTCGCCGTAATGCCGTACGCGTCTCTACCATAATGTCCAACGATATGTGCCTTTAGCCAACGGCAAAGGATGAAAAGGAAGGAAGAGGGAAGCGCCGTTGAAAGATCTTTCTTTCTTCTTTTCTCTCTCTCTCTCTCTCTTTTTTTTTCTTTCGTTTTTTTCTTTTTTCCTTGTTTTTTTTTTTTTTTTTTTTTTTTTTTTTTTTTTTTATATCTTTCTTCTCTTCTCATTTCTTTCTTCTTCGTTCCTCCTTATGTTGAACATAAAGTATACTCCCACTATCTTCATTTATAATACGTTAAATCTTGCAAATGGTCAAAGACCCGTGTTATTCGTCTACTTAGGATTGGATTATGTGTGGTAACACACGGTCTCTCTTACAGGGACAGGAATAATGAACGATAATAATGTTTGAAGTAATGTTTCATCTCATTCATTCGACCAGTTTTAGGAGTCATCATCTCATGGGGTTGAGGTAAAAAGAGTCTTCGTGACTGTTACGGTCGCGTGGCCTTGTCGTTTGTTTGCGGTAGCGAACAAGGTGGGCTCTTGTTACCTTTTCTACGAGGCACGTTAGAGAAAGAGAGAGAGAGAGAGAGAGAGAGAGAGAGAGAGAGAGAGAGAGAGGAACGCGTGGAAGGCGGACAATGAGAGAGACCTTTGATCTAAGCACGCACAAGAGGAGCATTCATTCCGTGAAACCACCTCCTTTTCGTCATTCGTTATTCCGTTCTAACGTTATTCTCGGGGGTCACAGGGAACTCATCGATATCCAATCGACAGATAAGCTCGTTCGATAGGTTGCAAATACAGCTGAGTCCGCAAATGTTTGTATCCGTCGTAAGATCCGCGTATACAAGAAAGAATCTTCTGTCGGCATTTATTCTTTGTAGGCCCAGCTTGCGATTCTCAACGTAATCCCTGTTATCTTTTACGAGAAGTCCTCGAAATTTGTCGCGTTTATTCAGGTTAACATTAAAACGTATACATAAGGTAATATAAGCAAATAAGTTAGTCCGAGAAATATCTCAGCTAAACTATCTTTCGATGTTTCAGGTACGACCTGGGGTTGCGTCGGGGTAGCTAGGAAAGCGTCTGTCGGTGAGGAGGAAGAAGGAAAGGCGGCGAGACAGGTAGCAGTAAGAGGAAGGAGAGAAACAGAAAGCTCAAAGAGCGGAGAGGAAAGGAAGGGAGGAGAAAGTTTGAAAAACGTAGGCCCAGGCGCCGTGGGTGATGTGAGGCTGGAGCTCGCCTCACGTTTGGGGTGATGCCCTCCAGTGAGCCCCATCCCCCCCAGTACCACCTTCAACATCACAACATTCCTCCCTCTCATCTTCAGCAACACGCGTCAAGCGCGATCGGGCAACATCAGCTCTATCAGCAGCTGGTGGCGGCCCATCATCATCAGCAGCAGCAGCAGCAGCAGCAGCAGCAGCAGCAACAACAACAACAACAACAGAATCAGCGACAGCAGCAACACGGCGGGCCTTTCCAAAATTCCCCGTACGCGCAGCAAAAGCAGGAGATGAGCCCGGAGGAGGAGGGGGGTCGAGGGGGCGGGTCCCCCCCGGCTGCTGGGGCTGCCCTTCATCAGCCCCACCACCCCCGCACGGCTAGTCCACCCTCGGGCACAGAACCCTGCACTCGCGACGCGATACCGACACCTACCCCCATCGCGGACACGACCACCACGACCACGACCACTACCATAACAATGCAATCGCAAGCTCAGCAACAACAACAACAAGCTCCGAGTCCTAGTCCAAGTCCGACAGGTGGGGACGTCGAGAAGTTCGACGGGAAGATAGTTTACAATCCGGACGGTTCGGCTTACATCATAGAAGGCGAAAGCGAGCTCAGCGAGGACGATTCTTTGCCGGACGGCTGCATCGTCGACGGTCGTGGCGTCTCCGTTCCTCATTCTTTGGTATTCCCTCAAATCGCTAGCGCCTATTACGTGTCGCGACTCTACGCTCATCAAGCTTACCAACAGCAACAGCAACAGCAACAGCAACAGAGATCGGCGCAGCAGCAACACAATCCGGATTTGCCTGTTATGCATAGTTATCGAGTAATTAGTTATAGGAGTGCGGAAGGTAGCAAGCAACCTCCTCCTCCACCGGCAGCGCCCCCACCTCCGGCTGCTTCCGTGCCCGTAAAGCCCATCCTAATGTGTTTCATTTGCAAGCTCAGCTTCGGCTATGCTAAAAGTTTCGTCGCTCATGCCCAGGGCGAACATCAAATAAATTTGATGGAAGACGAGAGGCAGATACTTTCGCACTCGACTGCGTCCGCCATTATACAGGCGGTTGGTAGGGGGAAACAGCCGCTGGTTAGCTTTCTCGAACCAGTTACGAGCTCGACCTGCGCCCAATCATCGCCGGCGCAAACGCAAAATCAACAGCAGCAACAGCAACGCAGCGAATCGACGGAACACGAGGCGCCTACGACGACGAGTACGCCTTCTAGTACCCCCGGCATACCTAGCAGCCCTCAGCAACAACAAACGATACAGAGGCCGTCCTCCAGCACTCCCAGTACTCCTACGTCACATTCGAATCATCCAATCTATAATCATCAGACACATCAACAGCAACAGCAGTGGACTGGTGGTCAAGTGAGTGCCGCGTCTTGGGCAAAAGCACCCGATGCCGCGGCATTGCATTACACGTCACCTCCACCGCCGACCACATCCACAAAGGGCTCACCTTCCTCGTATGCGGCCTTGACGCAACAGCCACCAAACTTTCTTACCGGCACAACGATAGGCGTTTGTCCGGAACACATGCAAGGTAGGCCGAGTGGCGTCGAGTGTCCTAAATGCGAACTGATATTGGCCAGTAGTCGACTAGCAGGTCCAGGTGGACCACTCGCCGGTATTCATAGTCGGAATTCATGTAAGACTTTAAAATGTCCCAAGTGTAATTGGCACTACAAGTACCAAGAAACTCTTGAGATTCATATGAAGGAGAAACATCCGGAAAGCGAGACCTCGTGTATCTATTGCATCGCTGGTCAGCCTCACCCTAGGCTAGCGCGTGGCGAGACGTATACTTGCGGATACAAGCCGTACAGATGCGAAGTGTGTAATTACTCGACCACGACGAAGGGCAATTTGAGTATACACATGCAGAGCGATAAGCATCTAAACAATATGCAAGAACTTCAACAGGGCGGCGGCGGTGCTTCGGGTACGAACAATCCGTCTTCTTCTCAGGACACACCGATGCCAACGCGCAGCCCTCATCATCAACAAAATCACAGTCCGCATCTTAGCGGTCAAGCTGGAAGCCAGGGAAAGCCTAAGCCTACGTTTCGCTGCGACGTTTGCAACTACGAGACCAACGTCGCGCGTAATCTCAGGATACACATGACCAGTGAAAAGCATACGCACAACATGCTGGTATTACAGCAAAACGTGAAGCACATGCAGACGCTCTCGGCGTTGCAGTCTCATCATCAGCAAGCGCAGCATCATCATCAACAGGCTCAACAACAGCATCAACAGCAGCTGGAACAGTTACTACATCTCGGCGGTTTGGACAAGCCTCAACACGCCGAAGCCGCATTAGCGGACATGGCTTACAATCAAGCTCTTTTAATTCAAATGATGACGGGCGGTCAATTACCACCGCAGCTTCCACCAGAACTGATGGGTGGCATGGCAGGTATGGGTGCAATGGGTGGTCTCGCAGGAGACGTTGGCCTTTCCCCAGATAGCATGGAACCACCACCAGAACCGGCGGATCCGGACCCTTCTCACTTGTACCACTGTTGCGTTTGTAACAATTTCGCAACCGACTCGTTGGAGGCCCTTGGCCATCATTTAGCTGCCGATAGAACGAGAACTCGAGAGGGCGAAATACTCGCACTCGTTGCTGGACATTTCGTCTGTAAACTTTGTTCCTACAAGACCAACCTGAAAGCAAATTTTCAACTTCATTGCAAAACCGACAAACATCTTCAACGTTTGCAACACGTTAATCACGTAAAGGAGGGTGGTCCACGAAACGAATGGAAGCTAAAATATTTGGCTTCGCCTACGAGTGCAGCCCAATTGCGTTGTCATGCGTGTGATTATTATACGAACAGTGCCCACAAGTTAGCTCTGCACGCGGCATCGCCCAGGCACGAAGCTGCAGCTCTCCTACTTCGTCATCTTTTAGAGGCCAGTGCCAATATACCATCACCGGGGAAACTCTATCATTGCGCTCTTTGCGGTTTTAGCGCGAGGCACAGGTTACCTCTCTTACAGCACGTTCGATCTCTTAGACATCTTCAAATGGAGCAACTACACCAACTTCATCGTAGAAGTGGCATTCAAGGAAACGAGACGCCGCACACCGACATAGGTGATGTATTCCAAGTGGTAAGCGATCCCGATGTACCACCTACGCAGCAACCAAGTCCAACTACGCCAACGACGCCTAATGCTCCGAGTACCAACAACGGTAAGTACCGCATCATAAATGAAGATATTATCCTTGGCCTACGCTCCGTTTTAAGCTTCTATTCTATTTCTTTGACGTACATGCGTTAATGCATATTGTATGAGTATACTATGGCGGTGATATTTCTCTTTTACGTTATTCAATGGAGCTATTTTATTCTTTCTTCTACTTAAAGTTAAAGATTTCAAAAAGTTCACTTTATTTGTTAGGATAAAAATCAAATTTTGTTTGTCGATGAAAATTAACGTGCCGTTATATACACGCATCACGCCCTTAATGAATTCAATGCTCTTATCGATTATTTCGTAATTAGATCAGGATTACGGTAATTTTGTACGGCATATGGCCGTGGCGTGTCCCGTATAACACGCGCAACGCACAATGTTATTATATATATCGGTGGCCTGTACTTACATAAATATACGAGTAGCACGCGCGCGTTTCATTGAGTCGCGTTACAAAGTAACAACTGACGCCAACTGATGTAAAAAATGCGGTTTCGGACAATACACGATACGAGATAAATAGCTGAATTCATTTTTCTTCTTTTTTTATTTCTGTTTTTCTTTCTTTCTTTCCTTCCTTCCTTCCTTCCTTCCTTCCTTCCTTCCTTCTTCTCTTTTCTTCCTTTTCTCTCTTTATATTTCTTTTTTATTTTTGTCCTTTCCTCTTCTTCTCTCTCTCTCTCTTTCTCTCTCCCCCCCTCCCCTCTTCTCCTCTTTCTTCGTACAAACTGTCATCGATGATAATTTCGTATTATTAATGCACTTAAATTGCTAAGTCATTGTTAGACAAATTTAAGGAACCATCTGGAAATGCACTCGTTCTAAACTTTGACGTAACTCCGTTCGAAGTCAAAGCGAAATTTTTTGTTTTTCTTGTTTCCTCTTTTCGTTATCGTTGTCGTTCGAAAGAATATAATAAATGTGATATTACGATGTAAAAAAGAAAAAAAAAAAAACAAAAATGTTAATGCTCATATATCTACCGTTTTAAGTACATAGCATAGTTCGTTCATTGTCGGCTAGTAAGGTAATCGCCAGAAGAGCCGCCTTCTTCTTCGATGTGCGTAATCACTTTAATGAGAGGTAGAAAATATGCCTCGCCACAAAAGCAGTCGTACGTGACACTGAATACGAACTTTATTTCGTAGCACCGCCATAGTTTACTATCTATAATTTACTTTCTCTCGTCGCGTACCGAGTTAATGTCTCCGGAAACGAATCACCGTAAAATGGATGGCTGTCCTGCGCGCTCGTTCGATATTAAACGGTTAATGCCGAAGTTCAATTTTCCGTTCTGCAAAGTGAAAGAGACATATTTACCGGCTGGAAAGTTCGAATGGATGCGTTATCTCTGTGCCCGTGAGAATTTTCATTTTCTACGTGTGGATATTATCGAGCGGGATAGCACGCGTTTATGGGAAATCGAAATAGCACGTTAATTTCGCGGTTTGTTCAGATATTTATATAATTGCTCGTTGATACTATTGTTCGATCAATGATATCGTTTAATATTCCAACGAATGATATTTTTTAATATATCGAAAAATCGAAAATGTTTGTTTGTTTTCTTTATGATATTTTCAGAACGACGAGACGAAGGCAGCGACTGTGGTAGCGAAGTTAAACAAGAACCGGAAAATGATCAAGAAGTGGAAGGAGAGGCGGAGAATGAACAGGAGGAAATAAATTGTCCGTATTGCACGTATCAGCCGACATCGCGAGAGGAATTAAAGCAACATTTGCAAGTGGCACACGTTCAAGACTCAGAAGACAAGGCTGAGGTAGTAAAGGAGGAACCCCCACCTGAATTGTTGTGCCCGCTATGCCAAGACGGCTTCAGGGAACGCGCTGCCTTGGAGAAACACGTAATGCAAATACACTCGGTAAATGCCGATGGTCTCCAGAGATTGCTACTTTTAGTGGATCAGAGTCATTGGTTGAATAACAATCCGCGAAGTAGTTCAACGCCAGCGGTGACAACACCGACTTCACCTTCGACGACGAGCAAATTGCACCAAGAAGAAGATACAAACGAACGTTCTGGTGGAAACGAGGAGGTCGAGGAAATAGCTCGGTGTACTGTATGCGGTCGAGTGTGCCGATCCCTCGAGGAACTTCAGCAACATCATAGAGAAGCTCATCCAGCTAGCACCCCGACCCTTGCGGTAAGCGAAAAGCATGTATACAAGTACAGATGTGGACAATGTAGTTTGGCTTTCAAGACATTGGAGAAACTTCAACAACATTCTCAATATCATGCGATAAGAGATGCTACCAAGTGCGCGCTATGTGCTAGATCCTTTCGATCGGTTCAAGCGTTGCAAAGACATCTCGAGTCTGCACATGCTGATCTACACGAGGACGAGCTCGCTCAATACAAACAGAGTTTACTTCATGCACATCCGTTGTTACAAGCCTTGACCGAGGAAGCTATAAGGAGGCAGGGTGGCCTGATCGGCGAACAGAACGCTGAAGATGATGGAGGTAGAGGCGACGAGGAGGAAAGCGATGCAAGCGATTCCTCTCCGTTGCACAAGGAACAACGTCTTTTAGAGGATTATCTTAACAGTCAACCTGTCGCCGAGGATTCCTATCACGATCCTGGAAGGAAATTTAAGTGTCATCGGTGTAAAGTAGCATTTACAAGGCAAAGTTATTTAACGGGACACAACAAGACCTTGTTGCATCGCAAAGGTGAAAAAATGTCATATCCCATGGAAAAGTATTTAGATCCCAATAGGCCGTACAAGTGCGACGTTTGCAAGGAAAGTTTCACACAGAAGAATATACTTTTGGTACATTACAATAGCGTCAGCCATTTGCATAAATTAAAACGAGCTATGCAAGAACAAGGGAACAATAATACCTTAATCTCCGTCGTACCGCCGGCTAGTCCAACAGAGTCCCCGGACTCCCAACAAGATCAGGATAAAAAGCCGTACAAATGTAACATATGTAAGGTCGCTTATTCCCAAGGTAGTACATTGGATATTCACATGAGAAGTGTTTTGCATCAGACTCGTGCGAGCAAGCTACCGGATCTTGCTGCAAGCGGACAACTAGATCTTGCCCGTCCGTTAATCGAACAACCACCACCTTCGAGTCCCAATAGTCCACCGTGCAACACCAATACCAGTAATGCCGGTACGATGCTCTCTTGTCCTCGTTGCAGCGCTCTTTTTGTAAATCAAGAACAACTTTCTACTCATCAACAATTGTATTGTATCTTCAGCAATCCATTGGCATTGTTCCAACAATTAGCAGCTTCGCAACAATTAGCTTCTACCGGTCCTGCTAAAACACCACCACCTACGTCCACGACACCAGGACCTCATCAACATTTGCAGCAGGTGACGCAACACTCGTCTCAGACTGCTCAAGAGCTTTTAGCTCAGCCACGTCACAAAACTTCACAAATGTACAAACATCTTCTGGAGAGTTTCGGTTTCGATCTCGTGATGCAATTCAATGAAAATCATCAAAGACGTCAAAGGAAGGAAGAGGAAGCCGCAGCAGCCCTTCAAGCTCAGCAAGAACAACAAAAGCAGGAGCAACAGAAGCAAGCGCTTGCTGCTCAGGCTGCACAGGAAAGAGAAGAAGAAGTTGAAGAACATACAGACGAAGACGTTATCCCCGAGTTAACTAGAAGTACTTGTCAGCATTGTAACAAGGAGTTCAGTAGTGTTTGGGTGCTAAAAGCTCATTGTGAAGAAGTTCATCGAGATTTAGTGCCGCGTGAGTTCCTTGAGAAGTACGCTCAACAATTTAAGTGTGAATATGAAAAGAAAAGCGTCGTAGTGACAGCAGCAACATCGTCTTCTACAACGACGGCACCTAGAAGTTCCACACCAGCAGCGGGTCAGCCACAGGACATGAGCTCTGATAAAGAACAACGTGAAAAGGAAAAGGAAGACAGCTTAGAGATCAAAGAACGTATTACCAGAACACCGGAAGCAACGTCTACCACTCCGGTAACAACGCCTGTCTTGAGCAATACTCCGGTATCGAGCACCGATTCTATTACGCCTACGGTTCTACCTACTAATCCACAACACCAGCATACTATACCGCAACAGCAGCAACAACAACAACAGCAACAACAACAGCAGCAACAGCAACAGCAGCAGCAGCAGCAGCAACAACAGCAACAGCAACATGCTCAGTTAACATTGGCTCAGCAGGTGTCTGAAATGCAAGCTGCCTTGAATGCAATGGCAGCGTCTCAACTACAGCAACAATTGCAACAATATCCGGGTCTAATGATGGGTATGATGGGATTACCTCTGGGACTAAATGTACCAGCTTTGGCAGCAATGAATCTCCAACCACCTTTGGTTCCAATGATGTTACCACCACCTCCGTATGATGGAGCAGCCGCGGCTTATCCTCCTATAAATGCTCAAGCTGATTTACTTGCGAAACAACATCTCGCCTTGCAACAGCAGCAAGCAGCTGCGGTAAGAGATACTTTCAAGGAACGTTCCTTAATTTAGCATGTAAACTATTTTTTATTTTTTATTCGAGCATAGCCATTACTTGCCATTAGTTTTATGTTCAGTGCACGTTCATAGATTGCATTTAAATTCTTATTAGCAATTAAATTTTTTTAAACGATTCGACTTAAACAGTCAAACATTAAAAATTATCCACTCTGCAATCGCGTATGGTTCTGTCCATTCCACAGGCAAATGCAGCAGCTTCGCAGAAACGAGCACGTACGCGTATAACGGACGAACAACTAAAGATCTTGAGAGCACACTTTGACATCAATAACTCCCCCGGTGAAGAACAAATTTTAGACATGGCCGCACAGAGTGGCTTACCACCTAAAGTCATAAAGCATTGGTTCCGCAATACGTTATTTAAAGAAAGACAACGTAACAAAGATAGCCCATATAATTTTAACAATCCACCGAGTACCACATTGAATCTGGAGGAGTATGAGAAAACTGGAGAGGCTAAAGTTACTCCATTAAATTCGAGCGTATCGGGAGGTAGCTCGTCGGACGATAAAAGCCCGAATAAGCAAACGACACCACCACCGTCAATGGCCACGGTCTGTAACTCACAGACTACGGAAATAAAACAAGAGGCGCTAGATCAGCCGCAATGTCATCAACAGTCCCAACAATCGCAACAATCGCATCAGGAAGAACAACATCATTCACCTGGTAGTTCCGGTGGGCAACAATCGCGACCACATTCTCCGGCTCTCAGTATGAGTTCAGTATTTTCAGGTATCCATCACGATGTTTCATCTCATACTCCTTCAACCACCACTGCACCAAGCACACCAATGTTACCGCCAAAGCTAACACCACAGAATTTTGCAAGTCCTACGCCAGGCGGTGGAGGAGTCGTACCAAGTGCGATCGCTGCCATGGCGTTGACACCGCAGAGATCATTAAGTCCTGGACGTGGACCGACGGATTATTCCTTCGGAGGTAACAGCAACGGTAGTAATTCATCAGGCGGTAGTTCAGGAAAACGTGCAAATCGAACTAGATTCACCGACTATCAAATCAAAGTTTTACAAGAATTCTTCGAGAACAATGCTTATCCCAAAGACGACGATTTGGAATATCTAAGCAAATTACTTGGACTCAGTCCGCGAGTAATAGTCGTTTGGTTCCAGAATGCTAGACAGAAAGCACGGAAAGTGTATGAAAATCAACCGGCCGCGGAACCCGTGACACCTGGTGGACGTGAAGGTGACGACGGATCTGGAAGATTTCAAAGAACACCGGGATTGAATTATCAGTGTAAGAAATGCCTCTTGGTGTTCCAAAGATATTACGAACTTATTCGTCATCAAAAAACACATTGTTTTAAAGAGGAAGACGCAAAGCGTAGCGCTCAAGCTCAAGCTGCGGCAGCTCAAGTCGCTGCTGTTTTAAGTTCAGAGGATAGTAACAGCAGTTCCACAACTACTACCACCAATGCTGTCACCAACAATCCACCGACTACGCCTGCTCTTACGGAACAATTGCAACAACCGTTGAACGCAACGGCCTCTCCCCACCATCAGCAACAAACGTTGTCCCAACAACATCAACAGTCTCAACAGCAATCGCAGCAACAGCAACAACAGCAACAACAACAGCAACAACAACAGCAGCCACAAACTGAATCCAAGGAAGGTAGCTTTCAGTGCGACAAATGCAACTTGATGTTCGGTCGATTCGAACTTTGGCGCGAACATCAGCTAGTACATATCATGAACCCGTCCCTATTCCCACCGGCCTATCCGCCAGACTCTCCATTCGGAATTCTACAACAGCAAGCACTGAACGCTACCTCCGGAGCCGCAACGGATTCTCCTCATCCTTTGATCGCTATGATGCAAGACAGAAAGAGGAAATACGAAGACTTTGATGATACCTCGGGTACAGATGCGCGTTCGAATTCGGAACATAGCGAACAACCGAAAGACAAACGTTTGAGGACAACGATATTACCAGAACAATTGGATTACCTTTATCAGAAGTATCAAATTGAGTCGAATCCATCGAGAAAGATGTTGGAGACGATCGCACGAGAGGTAGGACTGAAGAAGCGTGTTGTACAAGTGTGGTTTCAAAATACGCGTGCTCGCGAGCGCAAAGGTCAATTTCGTGCACACAGTCAGGTGATAAATAAACGATGCCCATTCTGCCCGGCGTTATTCAAGGTAAAGTCCGCATTGGAGTCACATCTGAGTAGTAAACACGCGGATCAAGTAGCACGTGGGGAAGTAAATATTGACAACATACCCGACGAGGAGTTATCGATGGAATCCGCACCATCGAATCCCAGCACGCCGAATATGATGCCACCACTCTTTCCGCCTTTCAACACGGACATGGAAGCTTCACTGAAGAAATATTACGAGGAATCAATGAAACGATACATCAGCGAGCTTCAGGCTCACGCTAGCAACGGCAAACAGGAATCATCGAACCATCAAAGTGGTGTTAATATCGGTGAATCGCCATTGGATCTGAGCAAACCGGTCGATTTGAGTCGTCCGGTGAAACTAAGTCTCGGTGGTCTGAGCAATCTCTTAGAGGAGCAACACAGTGGCCACTTCCGGGGTGGTAGCGATTGCGGTCCGCTGACCGATCTTTCGGAACGTAGTATTTGTGGTGATGACGATAGTATGAGCGAAACAACTGAATTCTTGGACGACGAGAGTGGACCAGCGAGTCCGGCATCGAGCACTCAAAGTTCGAGGCAAGGACCGGCGACTGGAGTTAACACCGGTACCACGGTCAGTCCTGCTGCTAGCGGGAACACGAGTATAACCGCTGGGGCCACCGGACAATCCGCTGGCAAGAGATACAGAACGCAGATGTCGGCGACGCAAGTGAAGGTGATGAAATCGCTCTTCTCGGACTACAAGACGCCAACTATGGCCGAGTGCGAGATGCTCGGGCGCGAGATAGGCCTACCGAAACGTGTCGTCCAGGTGAGCCCAACAACCTCGAACACGTGAATTAGCACGAACTTTCGTCTTATCCTTAACTACAGGATCAAACTTAGGCCTGGCTTACGGACTAATGGAGACGAGTTGCAGGTCTGGTTCCAGAACGCGCGTGCCAAGGAAAAGAAGGCCAGGCTCGCGGCTGGGTTACCGGCCGAGGGCTCAGCCGTTCAACCACATCGCGGTCCGACCGGACCGGACGAGTGCAGGCTTTGCTCCGTCCGGTACTCACCGAAATCACCTCTTCAGGAGCACGTCTTCTCACGACGGCACATCGACTCGGTTCGCGTGGCCGTTGAAGAGGGTAGTCTGGTACCTCCTACACCTGGTGCACCGATTACCGCGCAACCGGTCTGTGCTAGCGCGACCATTCCTAACTCTCCTCTCATTGTGACCAATCAGCAACAACCTGCCCAACAGCAACAGCAACAACAACAACAACAACAACAACAACAGCAGCAGCAGCAGCAACAGCAACAACAACAGCAGCAGCAGCAGCAGCAGCAATCTGCCCAACAGCAACAGTCCGATGAAAACATGATGTATGGATCTTTGTTCCTTCATCCCACGGCGATGTTCCAGCCGCAGCAGCAGCAACATCCGGCGGCCGCTGCGGCCAGCACAGCTACCACCACGGCCGGTGAGTGTCTGGCTGACCTCTTAGACTCCTAAGTGATCCTATATCGCGCGCGATACTATTTTTCCTTTACTTCTTTCTAATTTGTTTTTTTTTTTTTTTTTTTTTTTTTTTATTATTACTATTATCA
>NC_060960.1:9690118-9692618 GCF_910589235.1 Vespa crabro | reverse complement strand
ATTGCTTCACAAAGTAAAATCGAAAGAAAAAGAGAGGGAGAAAGAAAAAGAGAGAGAGAGAGAGAGAGAGAGAGAGAGAGAGAGAGAGATAAAGAGAGAAAGGAGAAGTTTATTTGCGGAAAGGAAAAAAACCTTTATGTTAATAAGATCGAACCAGGCGACATTAGGTAGGTTACATAGGTACAACGGCGTAAATAAGAAGGGTCAGGGTAAACGATTATAGGTACGTGCGATTCATGAAATTATGCAAAGTACACGGCGTGCCATGTTAAAAGGGATACCGATGTGTTCGCGTGCATCGCTTACGTCGCACGACAGCCACGTGGCTTAACGCAAAAAGAAAAAAAAAAAAGAAAGAAAGGAAAAGAAACAGAAAAGAAAAAGAAAGAGAGGAAAAGAAGAAGAAGAAGAAGAAGAAGAAAAAAGGGAATGCAAATGATAAGTTTCTTTTTCACTCTTTCTCTCTCTCTCTCTCTCTCTCTCTCTCTCTTTCCGTTAGTTCTTCGAGAAAGGGTTTGAACCTCTTTACCCTACCAGTCCGTTCCCCGAAAGAAATTGCTAGTAAGTATCTCGTATTGAGTTCTCAAGTATCCCTCGATCTCTCCAGCATCATTTCATCGTTCTCAATGCGTTCTTCTCTTTTGCATGTTCGACTTTTACTTCCGTTCTTCTTAAGTTAGGAAAAGGGGAGGAGGGGCGGGGGAAACGGGAATGGGGAGGGTAGTATAAGGAGAGAGGATAGAAGATAGGGAACAACGGTACTAGCTCGATTCGATTCTCCCATCCCCCTCCCTCCCCCCATCAAAACCGATATTGAAAAATTGAACAAAGAAGCTTCAAGCCCAAGACTTGGAGATTTCGATTAGAATTCGTTATTCAAGGAAAGTTAACCAGACGGCCAAAGGGGCCGTGGGCGGGGGAAGCGATGGCGGCGGGGAAAGGGGCATGGGTGCATGGATGCGCGTGCGCGCTCCTCTAGAAATAGCAGTTGGTATCATCACTGACAAAAGGTAATAATCGTCGTCCTGAAGAAGTGAAATCGCTCGGTTAAAACGACTCGAAATTACGCTATCGGTGAATTCCTACGACGATTCCTCTGTTCGAGATAGCAGAGAGAGAGAGAGAGAGAGAGAGAGAGAGAGAGAGAGAGAGAGAGAGAAAGGTAGATAGATAGATAGATAGAGAGGGAGACATAGAAAGAGAGAGAAAGAGATAAAGATAGAAAGATAGAATCCATTTGAGTCAAACGAGTCTGCACCACAGGATCGTGTGGTGGAAGAACCTTGGAGACGCCACCAGGTAGGAATTAGCATGCCACAAAGTAGTCGTTCTTTTTTTTTCCCCCCTTCTTTTTTTTCTTTCTTTCTTTTTTTTTTTCTCTCAACTGAACGAATCGTCGAGGGGTAACCCACTCGCGCGGCCTTCTTCGTTTATACGCCTTTAATCCCTTTCGACTAAGCTGGAGAGCACCGCTTGGTCAACTTTGAGGTGGCGGTACGTACCTTCTCCAGAGAAGGACCACCGTTCATCCTTTTTCTTTTTCTACTTCTTCTTCTTCTACTACTACTACTACTTCTTCTTCTTCTTCTTCTTCTTCTTCTTCTTCTTCTTCTTCTCCTTCTTCTTCGTATTCGTATTATTATTCTTATATTCCTCTTATTTTTATATTTCTCCTTGGTCTCTTTCATCCAATTCTTCTCACAGGCGTAACTTTTTTTGTTTCCTTTTTTTTTCCCCCCCTTTTATTTCTCTTTTTTTTTTCCTCTCTTTTTCTTTCTTTCTTTGAATCCTACTTTGCTTCCCTCGCCCATATGTTACCCGATCTCTACGACGAGGCTATTAATTATATCGATCTATATGGACCACGTAGTTAGCTTCGGCAAAGAGAGTTCCGAACGTCCCGTGACGCGCTTTATGGCCGAGGCCCCCCGTTTCTTCCTCTCTCTTTCTATCTTTCTCTCTCTCTCTCTCTCTCTCTCTCTCTCATTCTCTTCTCGTGCAGGGTGAGAACCTAAAAAAAAGCTGAGAGAGCTCGCGCGTTGCGCAGAAATACATAAAATCCGTCCAGAGGCATAAATCATCAAGGACTACGCGGAGAAGCTATTATGTGACTCATGGATGGGGACAAGGGGAGTCTAAAAAGAGAGAGAAAGAAAGAGAGAGTGAGTGAGAGAAAGTGAGAGAGAAAGACAGAGAGAGAGAGAGAGAGAGGAAAAATCGAGGAAAGATATTGGTGGATAACAAAAGGAAAAAGGGCATCGAAAAATAAGATCGAAGAGAAAAAAAAAAGAGAGAGAGAAAAAAAAAAGAAAGGAAAAAAGAAGAATCGACACCCTGAAACGTATCTATCTATCAATCTATTAATTTATCTATCAAACTATCTATTTATATATCCGTCGAAAATGTTTATATTGATCTAAAATCTCATGTGATTGTTAACGAATGAAAAAACAAAAAAGATCTCTCTTTCTCACTCTTTTTTCTCTCTCTCTCTCTCTCT
>NC_060960.1:9680118-9685118 GCF_910589235.1 Vespa crabro | reverse complement strand
ATCGTCCTAACTCGCTTATAATAACTCCTCCGCCGGTCGAGATAATGACGATCCGTTCTTGGCATTATTGTCTTCTCTCTCTCTCTCTCTCTCTCTCTCTCTCTCTCTCTCTCTTTCTCTTTCTCTTTCTCTTTCTTTCCGTGCGGCAAATCTTCTTAACCCGCGCCATACGCCCCTTTCTATATACAATTATTCGAATAATTTGCGTTCGTTATTATTGCGTCGAAACGATGCGACACAAAAGTGACTTGATATTTAACAACACAAGTGGTAAAGTGGAAGGGATTGAAATTGGGAAGAATATTATAGTCATTTTTAAGCACGATTGAAGAACATCACACATACACACACACACACACACACACACATGTATATATATGTAATAATAAATAATTGATCATATAATGTAGTCATAAAAAAGAAAGAAAAGAAAAAGAAGGAAAAAAGGAGGAAAGAAAAAAAATATACCTAACAATTTAACGAAGAGAATTTGGTCCGATCGCACTTTAATAACTCGGTGTCACCCAATCATCATCAACGGGGATAACGGGGGAGGGAGCGGGATAGGGAGTGGAGGCGGATGATGGTCACTGGATACAAGGAAGGTCGACGAAGAAATGAAAGAAGCAGAAAGGGAAGTACCTTCGCGTGTAGAAAGGAAGAAAGAAAGAAAGAGAGAAAAGATGAAAAAAAAAATAAAGAAACAAGCAAATCCCGAAGAGAGAGAGAGAGAGAGAGAGAGAGAGAATAATCGAGAGAAGAGAGGCAAAAGGCGAATTGGAAGGTGGAGGACGACGGAAGGTGAATAAAACGGGTGCGAAAGAGCGATCCCCGATTCGAGCCTCGCAGCCGCCCGTTAAAACTCGAAGGGGGACTTTTTCGAATATAAGTCACTCGGCGGACAGAAGAAAGGAATTAAAGATGGTCGTGATTGCCGTTGGATCGCGGCCAGAACTGGAGCCGGCCAACGTAACCAAGTTTTTCGAAGCTTCTCGCTTGTCCATGGGAACGGAGAAAGAGGGAACGAAGGGGGTGAACGAAGACTGAGAAGAGATCGGGTGGAATGGGCTACAAGGGTTGAGGGATGAATCGGTGTGGGTGGTGATGAAGAGAAAAAAAGAGAGAATAATATAGAGATAAAGAGACAGAGAGAGAGAGAGAAAGAGAGAGAGAGAGAGAGAGAGACGTTCGCGTATTAGGAATTCATATCTTGGTTGTGGGAGGACGCTGGCCTGGAGGAGAGGCCTCTTAAATGTGATCAATACGAGAGTTCTTTCTACAGCGATACTCAACTCGGCAGAAAATGAAAAGGTACATTTATTACGACAATTTCTTTTTCTCAGATCAATTTGTCGTGGATTCCTTTTGGTCTGATGAAGGAATATTCTATGGATATTTTATGCGATCTTTATGGGACACGTTTAGGATCAGGAAGGAGGAGGAGGGACGGGTGAAGGGATATATGGGGAAGGGGAAAGGGAAAGTTCGATATCTTCGCGAATCTAACGATTTGCAGGAACGTTATATTTCGTTTTTGGCATTTAACGATGGAAAGGAAATATGCTATGCTCTTTGGATATTTTTTTTTCTTTCTTTTTCTTTTATCTTAACGAGAACAACCATCCTATCGCGTGACCTTCGATAGCGATCTAATTACAAACGTTTTCTCCTTTCTTTTTTTTCTTTTTCCTCTTTTTCCTTTTATTGTTCGATATTCCGTTGGAATAATCTAAAATGTGGACGAGAGAAACATCGTTAAAAGAGATTTTCCGCGTAATTTCCAATCTTCCACGCGTCTTGGCAAACCATTCCCATTCGAGGTCACGCAGCTTAGTATAGGTACATACATATATGTATATAATATGTTAGTAGTAGTTTCGGATAAGGGGGTGGTTGCAGACATACATTAATAACCAGAAGATACGTATCTCGAGTGGTGACCCACCCTTAGAATATAGACATACATCCTGAACATAAACGTATGACTAACGGGTGGAAGCTTGCACGGAACTTATTAGGGAGAAACGAGAAAACTCCTATACGGCAATCCTTTTTAGTTATTTCCAAAGGATCCTTCGAGCGTGGAGAGAGTCTATCCATTCGACCGACCGGCATATATTACCAAAAGGCTCATATATATATATATATATATATATATATATATATATATATATATATATATATAAATATCTATGTATATGTATAACGTGAAGAAACGAACGAAGGAAAAATTTTCAACCAGTTCATACTTTGAAATATTTATATTATCGGAATTATGATAACGTAATGAGGCATAAGAAATTACAATTTTATCTCGCAATTGGTTTCTCACTGGAAAATAATAAAAAAATAATTGCCTAATATATATATATACAAGTATACATATATAGATACGTATCATTATAATGTATAATAAATAATAATAAATTATATATATATATATATACATATATTGTATGTATATATATATATATATATATAACATATAAATATTATATATACCTATAAGATATATATATATCAATCATAGAAAGAGCTGAACGAAAAGACATCGTAGGCACGTTTCCGCCATGCGAGATAGTTTCGAGGTACGAAGCGTGCTTCGCATTAAATCTCACCGGCATAGAGCGAATAGCGCGCGGCGAATAGAAGAGAGTAGCAGGAGCACCAACAGCAACAGTACCGGTAATAACGTTAGTGATGGTGATGGTGATGGTGATGGTGATGGTGGTGGTGGTGGTGATGGTGATGATGGTGGTGGTGGTAGTGGCAGCTTGCTTGCTCGCTCGCTCGTTCGTTCATTCGTTCGTTCGTTCGTTCGTTCGTTCGTTCGTTCGTTCGTTCGCTCGCTCGTGCGCTCTTTCGATTCGAATCGAGGAAAAGAGGGTAAAGAGAGAAAATGGTCGTTTCGAGAGAGTAAATTGCGGTGGTTGGCGGATTCGCGGGTTTGCGGCGTATTACCGGGCGACCGATTATCTCGCACGGTTTTAATAGACCCAAAGAGAGAAACGAAGATAGAAGATCGAGGCTGTTTACTAGATTCAAAGGGTCTGAGACGGAGAGAGAGAGAGAGAGAGAGAGAGAGAGAGAGAGAGGATAAAGAATCGAGAGGGAGGTTATTACGCCAGGAACTATCTTGCTCTTCCTCCCACTTCGACGAGCTCGCGCCCTCACATACGATCCTCTCTTATCCTCTCTCTTTCTATCTCTCTCTCTCTCTCACATTCTCTATCTATCTTTCTCCATCTCTCTCTCTCTCTCTCTCTCTCTCTCTCTCTCTTTCTCTTTTGCACTCACGAACGAGGCCGAGTGTGCGTCTGTAATCTCGGTAATGCCTACCGTAAGGGACACGGTAGGTACGGTATAACTCGCGCTATGCTCTCACTAGAGTATGTATGTATATGTGTGTGTGTGTGTGTTTCCTTCTATGTGTGTAACTACAGTCGCCTCCATGCTTTATGGCTCGTAGACATCGAATGCCGGGCAGTTAGGGTATCGCGAGCTGAATAGCCAATAAGATTCCGCGGGGCACGCGAGAATCGCTTCGCCGTCGTGTGAATTCGAAAATGGAACTCGCCTCGAATCTTTTCGGTTCGATCGAAAAATACATTTCTCTCTCTCTCTCTCTCTCTCTCTCTCTCTCTTTCTCTTTCTCTTTTTCTTCTCTTTTTCTATCTTTCTTTTTCTCTATCTATTCTTTGATATTGGCTTGGCTTATCCTTTCATGGTCTTTCTTCCGTATTTATTTGAAGCTTAAACGAGTTATTATTCATCTTTAAAGGGATATTAAATTTGGATAGATTTTGTTTAAATAAAAAATATATGTTAAAATATATATATATATATATATAGATTTATTTATACATATTTATATCTCGATAGAATGAATGATTTGTTCGTATCTTATTTATGTTTGTGAATAGAAAGAGTAAAGGAATGATAATGAAAGAGAAAAAAAGAAAAAAAAAAGAATTGTTCTTACTTAACGAAAGACATTATTATATGATGTTAATTTATTAAAAGGAAAGAGAATAAAAAAAGTACAGAACGACATTCGTAGTGACGTCTATGTATGAATCTAATATATATTATATATATACATATATTATCTTACAATAGTTACTTTTTGTAAGGGGAAATATCAAGAAACTTCGTAGTTGTATATCAATCAACATTACTCAAGGAAGGCGTGCCATGCCTGGCTCAGAGAAGGAGGCAAGCATCTCTCTCTCTCTCTCTCTCTCTCAATCTCTCTTTCTTAAGTCGAAAATAAGAAACCTCATTCGCGGACTTAACGAGACAAAGAAGGTCGAAAAACGAGGCCCTGAATAAAATAGCATCGCCTATCGGCGATATTATACGCGGTTCTGAAAAAGAGGAAAGATTCGTAAAGAGGGAGAGGGTGGTTGGCTCTTTTAACGAAAAAGAGTGGGGGGGATATATAAGAGAGTGAAAGGAACGTACGATTGAGAGGAGAAAGAGAGATTGAAAGAAAGAGAGAGAGAGAGAGAGAGAGAGAGAGAAGAGTTAGTCCGCCCTTTCTTGACTCTTCTACTTCGTCGAGAGGAGAGAAGAAGAGAGAAGAAGGAGAGGAGTGGAATGGAGTGGAGTGGATTGATCAAAAAGAGGACGCGATCGCTAATAATATCGGTGGAAGGGCAAGAATCCGCAAAGAGGCGCTCGTCTGCGCGGCGAACCGCCCGTAAATCTGCCGGCGTCAGCGGCGGAATACTCGACGAGGCCCTACGGCCCTTCTCCCTTCTTTTCTACCTTTCCTGTCCATCCGTTTGTCCCTTCGTCAGTCAGTCAGTCAGTCAGTCCAGTCAGTCCGTTCGTTCCTTCGTTCGTTCCTTCGTTCCTTCGTTCGTCCGACCATGACATTGTATGCGCGACTATCCGCACTATATCGCTGACTTCTCTTTCTCTTTTTTTTTGCCGACTATCTGTCTATCCATCTCTTTCTCTCTCTCTCTCTCTCTCTCACTCTCTCTGTGTGTGTT
>NC_060960.1:9670118-9677618 GCF_910589235.1 Vespa crabro | reverse complement strand
CAAAGCATTAGTCCGCAAAAGTATCCGTCGATGGTAGTCGATGCATTATCGATGACCGAGACGCTCATACACATACATGAAAAGAAAATGGCGGCTTAGTAGGAAACCCATGAAGGTGTTGATAGGAATCTATCTTTCTTCTCCATTCCACTGCTCTCTTCTCTGTATCTCTCTTTCTCTAATACATCTTTGGTGTCATCCAAAAAGGAAAGGAAAGGAAAAGAAAAGAAAAAAAGAAGAAAATATCGAACAAAAAAAAAAAAAAAGAAGAGAAAAATAAATAAAGAAGACAACGTAGCTCGAAAGAAAGGAAGAAGAAAAAATTGATCTAGATTTGAGAGGACACAAAAAAAAAAAAGAAAAATAAGAAAACGAAGGAAAAAGAAATGGGAGAAGAAAGAGAATGAAAGTGAAAGGATTTCGAAAAGGAAAAATTAATCTTTATGTATTCGAAAAGAAAGGACGAGTATATTGTAACAAAAAGTGTCCTTAAAAGGAGGATGGATTTTCAAGAGGTACCTAAATGCGCTTCGATCGAAGGGGACAAAATTCGTTGGTTCGGGTGGTCCCAAAAGCAAGCGGGGGAAGGATTCATTGAAAGAAGAAAACTAGAGAAAAGAGAGAGAGAGAGAGAGAGAGAGAGAGAGAGAGAGACAGAAAGAAAGAAAGAGGGTATTGGGTATTGTTCCCAATTCCTCTAGCAAGGAATGGAACATTTTTGGATGATGTAACGAGCGGATCCTGTAGGAAAAAGATGAACACCTGGCTGGGTGGCATCGCTTTTCGGGTTCGTTCGCGCCTAAGGGAAACATAATACGGCGCGTCAAGTAAAAAGCCTTGTTCTTCTCCATCTTCTTCTTCTTCTTCTTCTTCTTCCTCCTCCACCTCTTCTTCTCCTTCTTCTTCTTCTTCTTCTTCTTCATCTTCTTCTTCTTCTTCTAAGGCACCCCCGATGATGCAAGAAGATCGTCAGAATACGAGGAGGAGAAAGAAGAGAAGGATCGGAAGCGCGGATGACAAAGCGTTTTCTCGCGCACGAAAACGGGACAAAAGAGTCCACCTCGATTCTCAAGATTACCTGAGAAATATCATGGAGGAAGAGGAGAAGAAAGAGGGATCGGAAGAGGAGGAGGGGGGGGCTGGGGCGGGTTAGGAGAGAGGGGAAACGTGAAGAAGGACGCGGTATGAGGTATTTCCTAATACGAAGGTGAATGTCGAATTATGAGAAGATTTTCGAGGGTGTCGGAAGGTCGTGAACATATTCAGACATTGCTTTTCTTCGATTCCTTCTCTCTGTCCTCCTGCTCCTCCTCCTCCTCCACCTTCTCTATCGTTGGAAAAAGAGAAGGAGAAAACGGAATCCGATTTAAGAAGGAAACGTTGGAAACAATACGCCTACTCGTCCCTGTATTTTCTCTTTCTCTTTCATTCCCCTTCCTTCTCTCTCTTTCTCTCTCTCTCTCTCTCTCTCTCTCTCTCTCTCTGTCTATTCGTGGGTGTTGGATAGAACTGACACGTTCAACGAGTGAGACGAAGAAAAAGAGAGGGAGAGAGAATGGGACCAACAATTTCGATGGAAGAAACGTTGGGACACCCATGCGAGTTCAAAGTAAGATCGTGTACCGTGATAAGCTACGAGAACTATTGGAAAGATAAGAAACGATAACGACTAAGAAAGATCCTCCTCTTTCTCTTTCATACTTTCATTCTCTTCTCTTCTCTTCTCTTCTCTTCTCTTCTCTTCTCCTTTATCCTTTTCAGCTTCGAATCGACGGATATAAAAAGTGCCAAAGCGGTGGTCCACTTTCGATCTGAGATTCTACTTTCTGTCCCTCTTCCATTCTCTCTCTCTCTCTCTCTCTCTCTCTCTCTCTCTCTCCGTCCTTTCGTTTGCCGCGACGACGTCGAAGACTCAGAGGGAGGAAATTATAATCGAGTCCGAGATTAAAGGTTTGTCCTTATTATGCTCGAGGCACGCTCGAGCTCACCAGTGAAGGCTCCCCCGAAAAGAGAGTTGCCCGAGTGCCGGGAAGGAGCCAGTTTTTACCAAGCCCCCCGTCGGCCGCGGAGTCAACCGTCAGCCCAATCTTGATGTATCTCCTATCCGAGCCTTTTGCCCGTTGGCTTTTCTTTCGACCGCTTCAACTCCACCCTCCACCCTTCCACCATCCCACATCATCCTACTCTCTGTGCTCGCACACCCTAAACCCACCTCCGTGTTCCTACCTACCCGCTTCTATATCGCGTTACTAGTCCAAGGAATCTTTCATCGCTCCTACCCTTCTTCTTCTTCTCTCTCCTCCCCGCCCCCCCCTCTCTCTCTCTCCCTCTCTCTTTATCTATCTCTATCTCTGTCTTGTTGTTTTTTTTCTTCTTTTTTTCTTCTTTTTTCTTTTTCTTTTTCTCTTTTTTCTAATTTCTTTCACTTCCACAATATAACCAAGTCATTCCCTATTTTCAAGAAAGTCAATGATGGTCGAGGTCATGATCAACCTACGTTTAAAGTCGATAACGACCAACCAACGATTTACCTGTCCAAAGTATAATCAGCACGCTTTACGTCAAAGTACGTAAAACTCGTTTGGATTCGAGAGGTGATAAAGTAAGGATTAATGGTCTTTGAATTGTCTTTGGCGGGTGGCACGTCGCTCGCGGAAGGTCGCAACCCAATTTTAGTCGAGATGACAAACGACCTACGGGCTCTACGGGAATGTTTAATGGGACGCCATCTGCGCTTTTCAGCCTGACGACGGACGGCCAAGCTAAAGGACAATTCCTCGGAGATGTTTCGAATGTGAAAGAGAGAGAGAGAGAGAGAGAGAGAGAGAGAAACAAGTTGGTAGAGTAGAGATAATGCGAACAAAATTGATAATGCTGCCGGATGTAAACGATTACGTACCTGTATAACCGGGGAAACCGTTCCAGTTGCCTCTCGAATTATTCGCCAAAGATATTTTTCAAAAAATTTTACAAAATATATCTCGGCGGAACAACATTTTCATATTTCGTTAAACTCGTACTATTAAATATTCACGATAGATTTTTGTTCTCTTGAACGGAACCGGTTTCGTGAAACGACAAATGTCGAGATTCCGTTTTATTACCCACGAAAAGGAAAACTCGAACAGTCGCAAATATATATATATATATATATATATATATATATATATATATATATGTATATATATATATGTATATATATATATTTGGAGAGATCTCTTTAAGATCGATTCGAAACACTATGGGGAGTCCCACGATTCTCGAATGATTTTCATAACTAAATCTAAACACGTATTATCATCATCGATATCAACGACGTTTTAGATTCACAGTGGTGGCCCTAGGCGAAAGTGTTCCAGGAAATTAATTCGAAAGTTGGCTTGGTGTAGGCCGATGATAAAAATCAACGATAGCGTTGGAATATGTACGTTAGAAGAAACGATAGAAAATAAAATGAAATAAAAATATATAGACAGGATATATACTCTACGAGAATACGTACCGTACATATGTATACTGTATATACCTACATATATTACATACCTACATACATACATACATACATATATAGTTTTTCCATCGATTACCATTTCTACTTTGCACACGGATAGAATCGAGGAGACACGATATTCAACGACGCGATTCGTAGATCCCAATCTCGAGGTAACCAAGTCCCGGATTCTAAGGCGGTAGGTAGTCATCGGTAGAATTCAACGTGCCATTGTATTCGTTGAAACGCCACGCCATTTAACTTTCCTCAACGAATGGAAATCGTTAATAACGCTTAGAAGAATCTTCGGGTTTATAGATCCCTATATCCCCACTTCATGCTCATCCACACCCCCACCATTGATTTACACGGTGTTTATACATATTTATATTTCGAACGTTTAGTACATAGGAACGTGATCTATGACTCGCATTAACAGAGTCTTGTTAAACGGGGCCTCAGGCCCATCGACGGTTCGACGCTTTCACGGTTCGCGATCCTGCTATTTTTTCCTTCAGCATCAGCACCACTTGTCTCGCTTCTACTCTCCCTTTCTTTCTCTCTCTCTCTCTCTCTCTCTCTCTCTCATCTACCAAGCAGCGAACTCTCCGTGACCTGACCCTTCATAAACTAGGGCCCAACTGTGCTATATTTTAAATGCATATAGACGTAGGCGTGCATGCCCTTAAAATAAATACAAGAAGAACGGTAGAAGAGAAAAGAAAAAGGAGAATATCTCTCTCTCTCTCTCTCTTTTTCTCTCTCTCTTTTTCTGTCTCTCTCCTTCTCTTTCTCTCGCGTGTATGTATCGGCTCCGAGAGTATAAACGGCTGAACCCTCCGACACCTCCTTCGTAAAAAGAAACAAAGGCCGAGAGCCCTTTTTTCTGACTTACAGACTCCCTTTCCCTTTCGGAAGCGTTTCTCTGTAAGTCGGGGAACACTCGGAACGGTTAAATGCTCGACTTTGCTCTTTTCTATCGGATCTCTTCTTCACAATGAGACCAACTCTTTCTTTCTTTCTTTCTTTCTTTCTTTCTTTCTTTCTTTCTTTCTAATTTAAAGCTGTGTCCTGTAACATCAAGATCGTATCGAAATACCGAAGGATCGAGGATCCTGATTAGATTTTTTATCCATCGCAATGCTTCTTTTACCACTCCTTTTATCACTTCAAACACAAAAAAAAAATATTTAAATACATCGAAAAAAAATATATATATATATATATATATATATATATATATATATATGATTGACGATTAGAAGGTCTTCGGTTTTTTCTTTTGGGGGGAAGGGGATTGTTCGACAGAAATATAATTTGACTTTTTTTTTTCTTCTTCTTTTTTCTACCTCCTTTTTGTTAACTCGACAAAAATCGATGAGTGTCAGTCATGTGACGTCAGTCTGGTGACGACGAAAATTAATCGAGGACAATCGTTAGGAAACTGAAATGGATCTCGTTATTGTATATATATATATATATAAAGAGAGAGAGAAAGAGAGAGAATAAATGATAGATAAAATGTTATTATATTTTCAATTTGTATAGAGAAAAATCATCGGATAGACAAAGATCGGTGATAGGTCGATAGAAATTATGTTGAAAGGCATCACGGAACACCGGTTGGCCGCAGTAGCCGTGCTCGCGCGAGCGTGCCGCGAAAGAGGAGAGACTCCAAGCTGTCTGGGCTCTCTCCTCCTTGGTGAATCCTCGGATTGCCTATCCCCTCTTCTCGTTTTATAGCCGGCCGATCCTTTCTTTCTTTCTTTCTTTCTTTTTTCCTTTTTTTTTCCTTTTCTTTTCTCTCCTTTTCTTTTCTTTTCTTTTCTTCTCTCTCTTGCTCTCTCTCTCTCTTGCTCTCTTTTTTCCCTTCTTCTTCTTCTTCTTCTTCTTCGTCTTCTTCTTCCTCTTCTTCTTTCCCCGAGGTGCACAGTCCCGGGGACTTGGAACGGTGGGGCCCCTTGTGTGTATCCTTGCCGCTGCTGCTTCGAAGGATCGACGAGGCAGAAACGAACGTAGCCCAAGAAAGAAAAGAAATAAGGAAAGACAGAGAGGGAAAGTATACCTATATAAGAAATAAATAAAGATGAAGGAGAAAGGGAAGAGAAGAGAGACGGAATAAACGGGGCCCTAAGAATTTGTATATACATATATATACATATATACAAATACATATATAAAGATAGATAGAGAGAGAGAGAGAGAGAGAGAGAGAGAGAAGCTAACTCACAAAAGCTAGCCGCGCAAAAACTTTCGACTACCTAGTTCTCGCCGCGGCACGGCCGTCTTGTCGTTCGATCTAGTTAGAAGAAGAGCCATCAGAATGAGAAGGTAGAGTAGGTAGGTAGGTAGGTAGGTAGGTAGGTAGGTAGCCCTTGCGGTTCTCTCTCTTTCTCTCTTTCCATAGTCTACACTCTACGCTCAACGTTTTACAATCTACCTCCTACTACCACTTCTCGTTCACTCTTAAACGGACACGCGCTCATCGATCCGCAACGTTCTCGAATTCGAAGGTGAAAGGAATTCCGAAAGTAGTGAAGCATCCCTACGAAAAATCTTCTCAATCGACCTTTCGGAGGCCGGAAGATCGTATTACCACTGGTTGTGACCGGTGGCTTTCGAGATAGGTTGAACCACTACCTCCATCTTCTCCTCCTTCTCTTACTATCGTTTTCGTCTATCGCGCTTTTAACTGTCAAAGAGAATTAAGCCGATCGTTGATCGAAATGATTGGGAAGGAACGTGAGGGAAGATAACGAAAAGTATAAAAGACAATGGACGTTGGCCTAGAATGATCGAGAAACGTGTACGAGAACTACTTTAAGGACTCGCGAGAGTCATGAAATGCATCCGGTCGAGATGTTCAAGGGATAGGGGTAGAGGAGTGGGATAGAAGAGGTAACGCGAGTGAAGAGTAGGAAGAGGAGAAGGAAGAGGAAGGAGGAGAAGGATGCTTTTCCAGGACGATAGAAGCGGTGGCAAGGAGCCGGTACGGTGGTACGCGACTTCCTCGAATGAAGGAGAAGGCGCGGTTATACCGCGAGGAGGAATCCTGCGGTAACACATGGAAGGATAGAGTTATTTATTGTTATGGCCGCCTGCTCGGCGTCGTTATGTGTGGGTGTCGGGGGTGGGGTTGGAGCCTCCGCTTTGACCATGCTGTCTCTCTCTCTCTCTCTTTTTTCATTCCTTTTCTCTCTCTCTCTCTCTCTCTCTCTCTTTCATTTACTCTCGTCCTCTTGGATGGACCTCGGTATCTACAAATACAGATACCAGAGTCTCGGTGCCGTAACACGGCCACTCTCTGGACTCTGTTCTTCTTTTCTTTCTCCCTCCCCCTCTCTCTCTCTCTCTCTCTCTCTCTCTGCTGCTCTATCTATCCCTCCTTCTCTATCTCTATCCCCCTATATTCCATCTCCTTCCTCTCTTCTTCTCTCGTTCACAGTCCTCAGGGCCCTTCTGCATCGCGCTCAACGGGCCGCCCACTCCCGGTATATCCCGCTGGGTGTCCAACACCTACCTACATGGCCGTGGCACAACTGTATCCGTCCAACTGGGTCCGGACTGACCCGATCCACATGCTACGACACTACGACCGGTATGCCGCGTCACCGATATGCCGCGCTTCGGACTCTACTAAATTTATCCACGGCAAACGACTTTATTAGATTATACCGAACGTTTAATTCGAAATTATTATTTAAATTCTCTAAACAGGTTCCAAAAGGATAGTAAGAATTAAATCGCCAATGAGATTTTTAACTCGGTTTAAGGAGATAAGAGAGGGGGTTGGGGAGAGAGGGGATGACGTTTGGGAGGTAGCACTGAAGGATATAACTTTTGATATGGATACGTGTTACGTTTAGAAAAAAAATCCAAAATTCTTCGTCGATTATTAATACGGTCGAATATTTTCTTTTATTTCCACGTCTTCTTTTTTCTTTATTTTTTTTTTCTTTTTTCTTTTCTTTTTTATTACTTCTTTAAAGAATAATAGAAATTTGTATTAA